>NW_004567114.1:22568468-22591934 GCF_000260355.1 Condylura cristata | reverse complement strand
TGTGTGTGTGTGTGTGTGTGTGTGTGTGTGTGTGTGTGTGTGTGTGTGTGTAGCGGGAGAAGGAGCCACGTTGATCTACTCAGGCTTCTTGTGCTGTTGGGGTAACACTATGTCTATGTGAGGAAGTGACCAGCGGTTGGGACAGTGGCAGCTCTCCGAGTATTTGGGGCTAGAACCCAGACCCTAGTCTCAACAGCGTGGTGTTCTAAACAAGCAACCGACATGCCTTGCAATTTGATACCCGTTTTCTGGATGCCTTGTTCATAAAGTGCTTGAGTCCCCTAAAAGAAAGCCCACGTGACTATTTCCTTCTACAAACCATGAAACTCAAAGAAAGTTTCATTCAGTTGCACCCTCATAGTGCTGGGAAAATGCTTAAAGAAAGCATCCAGACATGGGGCTAAAAATGGAAACCTGAGGGAGTGAAGCTGGGCAGCTCATGGACCAACGATGTGAGGTCGGCTGCTGTGGAGACTAACTGGTGACAAGAAATGTTGATGGGGCAGTTGGTGAGCTCAGCCAGTGGGGCCTTATCAAGATTAAATCTAAATCTATAATTTCTTCCGTGACAATGTCCTTTCTTTCCTCGGTAAAGCACGAACATTTCAGGAAAGCGTATACACCTCAAGGTGTATCACGATGTGGTAGGACCTGCTGAAGGCCACAGAGACCCCCTCTTACTTGAAGTCCCAGGCATTAGTTTAACAAGCTGCTGGGCCTGAGCCAGGGTGAGAGCAGCAAGGGCCTGTCTGTCGCCAATGCAGTCTGTGCTATGCGGCCTTCTCCTTCCAATGGAAGTTTCATCCTGAGTCACCCAGAACTTGCATTCACAAAACAAACTTCAGCAGGGTATGCTGTGCTGTAGTCTGTGGTGTGAGGAGTTGGAACGACAGTCTTCGTGAAGTCCTGCTGACGTGACAGGGAAGGTTCAGGCTGACGACCAGCCGTAAAACATGGAGTCTGTGAGATGGCGTCATTAGTGCCTATCGGACCTTTATTCAAAATAGAATACTGAACTCCTGCTGGTAAGCCAACTCCAAGCGTGCCCAGCTCACGTAGCAAAGCACAGGCAGGATTTCATCCCCTACTTTTTTCTCAGCCGACTTTGTGCAGTGTGTGCCCCATGCTACTGGGCATGGACGCCCTGCTACGATAAGCCCAAGTCTCGGGAAGAACTATAACACAGAGCAGCTTGTCAGAACCCCTCAAGGCAGGTGCCTACATGAGTGGGGCCTCTCTCTGTGGGGCGCCTTCCAGGGTGGCTGTGCAGCGTGACAGCCACAGCAGAACCTGGCTGCCCGCCGTGGCTTTCGTTGCATCATCTCCCCTCCCCCCTTCCGTCTTTGGTGGGAAGTCCCGGGCTTGGCCAGTGGGGGCAGAGAGGGCTTCTTGACTAAAGACCACTTCCTACCACCCAGTGCCGTGCCAACCAGCCTGTTCAACCCTTTGTCATCTTCCTGGTTACGTGGCTGGCTGCCAGATGAGGGAAAGGGTATTAGGCGACCAGGTCGGAAAGGCTCTTTGGCCCCTGCTCTCTTAGGCATGCTCATTCCTGTAGGGGCTACCGCAGAGGTGGGGGGACTCTGACATAGAGGATCAGGGCCACGTGGGAGGAGGGCAGGAGGCACAGGGCCTTCAGCAAAGCTCAGCAACAGCGACGAGATGTTGCTTTTTTGAGAGGTGGTTCAAGCCATCTGACGAGAGGGCCAAGCTGGGGCGGAGAAACCAGAGCAAACCCCCTGCTCCGTGTGCAGTTCCATGGAGAAAGCCACAGCGGGGTGATGCCCTTAAGTTAGGAGAAATGGCAGCCCAGTGATGCTGGCCTTCCCGGACACCTTCACTGAGAAGCCCAGTTGAACCTCAGTTGCCCATTTGAGACTGTCATCAGCTGCAGCCTTGGGCTCCAAGGAAGAGAAATGGAGTCACTGGTGCCAGAGCCAGCACCAGAGGCCACAGAGGAAGCAGGGGAGTGGACCAGGAGCCATCCATCCCCTAGGAGAGCAGCGTACTTGAGCTCCATCAAGGTGCCTCGGAGTGGAACGGCGAGGGCCGGAAGCGGGGGGATCCTTGGCCCGTGACAGGTGCCATCTCTGCCACAGGCGTTTCTCTCCTGCCTGCCAAGGAATGCAGCAGGAAAGTCAGATGGAGACCAGGAAGCTCCGGGAGCCAGCTGTCACCCCCTCCTCCTCTCCCTCTCTCCTTCCCCCTCCCTCCCTCCCCCGGCCAAAAGCCAAGGAGAAGTTAATAAGAGCTAAAAAGTCTGCTGCTCACCATCCCCCTCCAGGCAGCTCTGCAGGAAGAACCCCCCGGGCTGAGGCTCCTGGCAGAGCAGGCTGGGTGCCCTCCCTCCCCGGCAGTGTGTCACTGCACTGGCACTGGGATTGGTTCTCAAATACCTCGACTCAGCAGAGCCCCAGAGGACTTTGACCTCTGTGGAAAACATCTTTCCTGCCTCTAGCAAAGGATGACTGGCTAAAACTCTTTGTGCGGGCTTGGTTTCGACTGCAGTCATAGCGTCCCTTAGGGACCACTGGGTCACACACGAGACACCCAGCTTCTCCCATCTCAGAGCCCTGTGCGCCAGCAGTAGTGAACGCCTGTCCTGCTAGCTGGAGTGACTTCTGTGGCTGTATTTGGAGGAAAATGTTGACGATCTGCCTTTCTTTTGTGGGGAGGGCTTCTGGGGCTCCGTGAAAGTCCTCTGCAGCCCTACGTAAAGTGGCCCCTACGACCAGGCTCAGCTGTGTGGTCTCGGGTCAGTCACCAGCCCTCTCTGAGTGCTGGTTTTCCCCCAGGTGCAGTGAGTTCGGGTAGGTAACACACTGTTCCGCTGGGAGGGTTCCCTAGGTCTGCACTTTCCTCTGTGCTGAGATTTTGAGTTGTATAGTCATCTCTCAGAATTAGAGCGGTGTTGCCTTTCTGCCCAGGCAGAGGCCGGGAAACACCCCAGATGGCAGAGAGGAGAGGTCACAAGGCACAGGGGTAGCCACACACGCCTTGTCAGCCATCCGGTTCTACGGGCCCAGCCTTCTGGTTTGATGCCCAGCTGGGTGTGTGTCAGGAAAATGGAAGTCAGCTGTGTGGGGCGCTGACATCACCGTGCACGTGGGCCCTGGGAAGGAAGACATGAGCTTATGAGCTTTGGGGACCACAGCAGCATTCTGCTTTCATCTCAGCAGCGTTTTCCCGTTCCCTGGAGAACTCTGGGCCAACTTACTGTCCTCTTTTAGCACAGGCAGAAAACGTGTCCCTGTTGCCATCCTGGTTCCAGTCAGTGATAGGTTAAGTCTTTCCTCGACTCTCTCCCTCTGCCTCCATCTTGGCTCCAAGTGAAGTCTGAAAACGCCTACTTAGCATCCTAACTCTGTAGCTGGAGAATAAAGATGTGAAAGTCAATTTTTGACAAACTCTGAGATGCAAAACAACCGAATCAGCTGGTCTGGTGGCCTGCCGAGAAGAACAAGTAACAAAGTGATTCTCCCCAGTGGAGATATGAAATTCCAAAATTCTGAAGGAATTTGATTTCTGAGTCTTATTTATCAAAGAGGGTCAGAGGTGGCCATTTTTTAGAAGCCTGGTCCCAGACCCTATCACTTCTCTTGGAAGGAAGAAGGCCCAGCTGCTACAGCTGATAGCTCAACCTGTCAACAAAAGCAGCCAAGAAATCCCTCCCTGATGCATGGCCACTTAGGTAGCCCAGCGGTGACTCAGCCTCCCCACTCCTGGGGCGTGGGGGTGCTGTGGGGGGTTGCCCCCTGCCTCCCCAGGCAGCCCTCCCTCTCCCCCAACCCAGGCCCTCTCCTGCCTTTCCCAGACCCGAGAGTGCTAGGCAGTCAAGTGAAAATCAAACTCCTCTGAGGCAGAAAGGCACAGCTGTGTGTTTACAGCGGCTGATTCGGATCCAAATCGCACACCCTGCCAGTCTCCCGCAAGGCAGGCCGGGGACAAGCTCCGTGTGTGTGCCAGGCGGGAATCTATTTCGGGAGGTGACCTGCAGCCCTTTGCCATAACACAGCCTTCCTCCTACCCCCACCCCCCTCAGGAAAGACATCCTTCTAGAAGGCGCTTTCACAGTAGGAGGAGCTGCTGGGCTTGTAGAGTTTCAACCTGTTCCCTGTCACTCAGATAGTCAGACTTCTGGTGCTTGTCCCCAGGCAGACACATGGGAACCACCCCGCCACGGGCTCCCATCTGCGCGGTGAGAAGGTAGAGGGTGAAGGTGAGTGTAGGGCCTCTCCAGGAGGCGGAGGGAGGGTTAATGTGTGCAGCGCTCAGGGGCAAGATGCTTGTTTCTGCAGACGACAGACCCCACCTGTCCTGCCAGGGGGAGCAGCAGCCTCACAGAAGGGGCAGGAAGGAGAAGCCTCCGTGTGTGAGTCAGCCTTGGGACGAGCAAGAATCTAGGAAGGGGACAAAGCTGCCAATGCCAAGGTCAACTTGAGGAGACCCAGCTCTGCCTGTGTCCAAACTGAAGAGTAAAGGTCAGACGCCCCAAGATCTAAGGACCTCAAGGCTATTGGATGGCCCTGGGGCTCCCCAAAAAACGAGGATTTGGGGAATATAACTCAGGAGTCTTCTACTTTGCAAAATAGTGTATGAGTATGATGTTTGGGAAACACAGCGTTCTGGAAGGAGGGCAGGGTACAAACCCCCTCCAAGGAACCAGCTGTAGCACGCTGCTATGAGGAAGAATGCTAAATGGGACCCTGCGGGGTGCTGGGGCAGCTCAGAGCCATGGGTTTTCAGTTCAGTGACATTACCAGAAGTCCAACGAGAGAAAGACCCTGGGGTGTTTGGGTGGCCCCTCCTCCCCACTGGGGTGGGGGAGTATGGGGGGGGGAGGTGGGACAGGTTGGGAGTGTGGAGCTCAGAGCCATGGAATTTTCAGCTCAGTGATGTCACCAGAAGTCCAATGTCACCAGAAGTCCAATGAGCAAAAGACCCTGGGGTGTTTGGGTTGGCCCCCCCACTAGGGGGGGAGGTGGGACAGGTTGGAAGTGTCTAAGTACCCTGCAGCAGCAGGATCCAGCCTGAGTGTCCGTCGGTTTTAACCTGACCAACGGCCTTCATAGCACCACATGGAAACAGACCTCTTGCTATGGTATTTGACAGGAACTTCCGGCACGGTCTGTGTCATCCCGGCTTGCTGTAGAAGGGCAGCCCTCATGCCTACATCCTTGCCCCAGAAAATTCTTGTGACCTGCTCCAGTGAATTGAGCATCTGTTTCCACCCCTCGCTATTCCTCCCCTCAACCCTCTGTTTGCCCTAAATTAGCTAAAGCAAGTCTAGCCACAGTGTCTTAATGACTGGCAAGAGGGCACATGAATATCTGTGTCAAGAGGGAGGCAGTTTCTGGTTTCCTGGCCCTGTCCTCATCAGCATCCTTTTTGCCGCCAAATCCTAACCAGAGCTCCAGACCCGGCACTATCCCTCACTTGGGAGATGTTAGGCTCGTATCTCTGTGAGTCTAGAGTGGGATGATGGGTCAAAAACAATTCTATAAATTTAACCAGGTGAAACTCATATTAAAAAAGTTAGTTTCACAACAGCAGGAAGACCTTAGCTGTAAGTCCAGTGAAAGTTTCTAGGGTTCTTGTTGACTACCAGCTTAGAATAAGCAAAAGCAAAGTATTTTTATTTTTTTTTTATAAAAGCAACTTCAGGCTGTATAGAAGTGGAATTAACAGAAGTGGAATAGTGAAAATTGTTGCTCTATTCTATGCTGCATCTTGGTTCTGAACCCCCATATTTTATCAGGAACTTGAACCAACAGGAGAAAACCCAGAAGAGAGTAGCTTGTGATCTGGAAGCCACGTCAGCTGAGGCAGAAGGAGATAAAACCTCCAGCCCCTAAGGAGACTTGAGAGCCACCACGAGCTGTATCTGTGTTTGTCTTCTAGAGTGAGTGGACGTTTGTGCATTGCTCTGATAAAGCTAGAACAAATGGGTAGAAGATAGAGGGAAGGGCATTCTACTGAAGAATATTCTTAACAGAAGCCACTTCCCAGCAATGGAATATGTCACCTCAAGAGCAGGGAGCTCCCTGGGCCCCTTCAGAAGCGAATAGCCAAGGACAGTGAGAGTAGCTTTCAACATTGGACTCCATCAGTTCCTCCAACTGGAACTCTCTGGTGCATTACATATTTGTTCAATGGCTCCTACTGACTTTTATTCTGTGGCTAATCAAAAGCTATGGAAAAGGGGAATGGATCCTGGGCAGGGAGTGTGCTGAGACTGAAGAAGAAGGATCCAAAAGTCAGATTCTGCCATGAGGGAGGAAAAGCCAGATAATGACAGTGAACACAAGGGAGGCCGCCAGGGAGCAGGGTGACTGCCCTTCACACGTCATCCTTGCTTTTGTTTGCTTATTTTTTTAAGCCAATTGCTGCGGCTGTAGTTGAGCTCTGGGCAAAGGGATTCTCTCCGCTGAATGCCTAAAAGGAGGTCATCAAGCAGAGGACACAGGCACCCGCCGGCACCAGGAGGCTGGGCAAGAGGAGTGCAGGAGGGCTGAGCTTGGGGGTGGGCTGGAATGTGGCAGGGGGTGGGGGAGGTGCCCCAGTTCTGAAGCAAAGCTTAGCCTGTCATCATTCCATTCTGAAAGGGTGTTTTGTGGGAAGCAGAAAAGCTGGTAGTGTCATTTTCCCCAGTGTTTGTGGTAGGTTCCAGGAGGGCACACTGCCACCAAAGAGCTCTCGAGCTGGCCAGGTGCAGAACATGTCTGCAGAGCTTGGATGGAGAAGCTCCTCCCTGGCCTGCCTCGAGGACTCATCTTCAGCCCTAGTCAGAGGACAGGAAAGGGCCCCTGTGTCACATCCTTGCCAGCTGTCCCGAGGGCCTAGCGATTGCAATGACACGGCCGCATCACGCAGACTCCTCCAAGACGCTTTCAACTCATCATGCGATTGTGTAATTATGGTGATTACAGCTTATAGCTTTTTCCCTCTCTTCATCCTTGGCTTTCAAATTCTTTGAGGCCTCTCATTAAACATGGTGATCCCGGTAAAGTCAGCAAAGTTTTAATAAGACATTTTGAAAGATAAAGAAAATCCAGTCCAAGTTGATTGTTACTATGTTTGCTCAGTCTTTTAAAACTGTCAGGCAGAATTGGTGTCTGGATGGAAGAGACAGAGAGAGAAGGGTGTGAGAACCCAGGGGGTACCTCCTATTTTCACAGGGTTGGGGAACTGTTTTATACGGGGCTCCTGGGCCTTCTCAGTTGCACCAAGAGCCTGATGCAGCTGCACCCGGTGCCTAATGGGAGAAGACAGACAGCCAAGCAAGAGAAGAGGGCCCGGCCTTCCCATCATAGCAGATTAAGTTGGAAAAAGGAGGTGGAACAACCTAACTTTATAATCTGCATCAAAGTCAGGGGGAAATTCCCAGGGGCTCTTTGTCCTGGGGGGATGATACTGGAAGGTTCCAGGGCATCCATAATTTTAAACATGTAAAGGAGTCCACATTAGCCTGTGTGAGTGACCCTACCCCAGCAGCCAGTCATAGTTGGAAGGAGCTTTTCTTGGTAATGACAGAGCTTCTTCCCACCCACCCTTTCACATGTTAGCCCTCCATCACAGCTTCCCTGAATTGTTTCTAGATCTGTGGGACTTCATCAGAAGGATGACTAGGAAGGAATGTGGGTGGAGTGTTGGCCACAGAACCCACCACCCACATTTCAGCAGTTTCGCTCAGGTTTGGGGTCAAGGTCACCCCAGCACTACAAGGGGGTGCATTCTGCCCCAGCAGGAGTATTCTTTAAGAACCCCTTGTGT
Source organism: Condylura cristata (assembly GCF_000260355.1). Classification (NCBI taxonomy): domain Eukaryota; kingdom Metazoa; phylum Chordata; class Mammalia; order Eulipotyphla; family Talpidae; genus Condylura; species Condylura cristata. Next base: position 22,584,161 of record NW_004567114.1, on the reverse strand, counting down.
TGTCTGACCTGAACCACACAGCCTGCTCCTCAGCCTCTTGGTTGCCCACTGGCTGGGGCATGACTCAGCAGTTGCCAGGATTAAATGTTGTCAAAGCCAGCCAGTGACACGTCCCCCAACTGCACTGTCATCCCCTACTAAAGATCACCTGTTGACTTTGCCCCCTGAGAAGTGTCCCTTTACGGGCCCCCGGAATGTAGAGAAATGGGCAGCCTGGTAGAATCTGGGCAGCCTGGTAGAATCCGGGCTCTCCACCCACTGCCACTATATAGACCCAGCAAGACTCACTTGCCCCCCAGCCTGTGGCTCACCAGGAAACCCGCTCTGTGGGGTGCTGGCACTAAATGTGCGTTTCCTGGAAGCTCGGGGCTGTACCAGGGCGTGGTCAGAGCAGGCTTCGTTCTCCTCCAGGGCTGCCTCTTAGCTGGGTGACCGGTGCAGCTCCTCTTCAGCCTCAGTTTCCTCACCCGTAAAAGGGAGATGGGAGCACACGAGGAAGTGGGGGAGACCCACCATGTGCTCAGCTGCATGCTTGTACCGTCTGTGCCAACACAGCTCTTCTACTGTTCTTGCCACTATTACGAGATTACATGAAGCCCTGGCTTAGCTCTTATCACCATCTTAAATTTCCTGCAAGATTCTGCCAGGTAGGTACCTGGGTACTTGTTTAACAGTTGACGGTGTTTCTGTGGGTATCATGTATGACGTGTGCTGAGCACATGGGTGCATGACAAGGAGCCACTCGCAGAGCTCCTCAGTGGCTCCCGGTATATGGTAGCTATTTTTATTGGCTTGTTTTTTGACTCAAATCACAGAGCTGGTTTTTCTGCTTTCCCTTGAAGCAGAAGAAAGGACCGTGGGCAGCTTCTGCCCTCTGGTCAGTTTCTCAGGGGCTTTCAGTACTCGCCAGGAAACTGGAGGACTTGCAGATGGTGGTGCGGGGAGGTGGGGCAGCCTCAGGAAAGGTAGCAGACTGCCAGGAACTGGCATTTGCTGCTCGCCATCCCCCACTTGGCTGCAGGGGCCCGAGAGGCCTCCTACTCCTACACAGAGCAGGAACGCTTCTCCCTCCTAAGTGTGTGCCAGCTAGCCCTCCAGATGCATGGCCAAAGTCTCCCTCCCAAAACGCTCACCTTCCAGCTGTCTGCCTGCCTGGAGTCACCCTGAACAATGCAACCTCACCAAGGCCGGTCACTCCATCCGCCAGATACACAAAGGCGTCTATTTTTTAACCACATACGACAAAGTGGGGTTGTGGGAGGAATCAGAAGTGGCAGGCAATGCTACGAAATCCCTCGTAAACCAGACCCCTGGGGTGCACTCTCCGGGTGCTTGTAGTATTGACAGAACCTGAATAGAGAGGCCATTTCCATGGACATGAGTGGCTTTTTCCTGGGGAGAATTCAGGTTTCTTATATGTACTGAAAGGTAAATGTGTTAAGTTTGCAGTGTTTGTCAAAGTTTGGCAACTCGGGAGCCTGGGATAAAGCTCCACAGCCAATCGCAAGGCTGCGTACCCACCATGCATGAGCGGCTTACGCGGTGCCGCGGCGTGAAGAGCACGTGAGCGTAAGCACAGCTATATCCACAGGTGCATGGCCGTCTGATCCGCGCCGCCGCCTTCAGCGTATGGGACGTGCGTAACCCACGCTGCAGTCCTGCATGTGCCTCTGTGCTTGGCTTACCTACGCCCCGCAGCTGCTGCATGTCCGGGCAGGGGCTCCCCTAAAGCCACAAGTCTTCATGGTTTCAGCTGGATAAGTTATTCTTCACTTCCCTTCCTAAAAACACAATTGCCTAGTGCTGCTGGCGCAGAGTCAGAATGGCCGCTGCATTTCACCCCCGAGGTGGCTTCCTTCCAGCAGTGGGTGAGTGATCCCGGCGTCCGTCTGTGCTCTCTAACCTTCTTTGTGATCCTTCTGCACAGAAAGTGTTTAAAGAAAAAAAGTCGGGAGGAGGTGATCTGTTTGTCCGTGGCCTGGTCTCCACCCACCACTCCTGTTCTCACCCCCTCATTCATAGAGTCAGTGGCATGTATTTTTGGTATCCCCCCGCACCCATTTTTCCTGCCCATTTTTGTGCTCAGTTTTTCCTTCTAAGAGGCAAGGGACTGAGGGGTCCAGAAATGGTGGCCAGAGGCACCACAGGGATGATATCTCTAAGATATTGATCCTGTCACTCACTTCTCCAGAACCCCTAGCAGAACAGGACAGAAATGCCCACTGCATTTGAAGATGCTTTTAAATCCGACAGCGGCGACCTCTGACTTATCTCCCAGATACAGCTTCCATTACCCTTCCTCTGTGGCCCAGAGCCAAGTCCTGCAGGAAACTTGGAAATCTCACATTTCTTTCTACATAGTAGGTCACCAAGGGAGGAGAAGGTTAGGCAAGCCCCACCCTCTGTCCCAGGGGAACCAAAGGCTTGGCAGCTCCAGGAAAAGGGTCTCTAGGGAAGGAAGAACTCTCCCCCTGGCTAGGAGTTCCCTCCACACAAGTTTCGATCCAGACATCTCTTGAAAACACATATTGACCTGACCCCTGCTGCACTTTTTCAGGTTGGAAATACGTGTCTGATAAAGACCTGCCGACCTGCATTAGGGTGATAGGGAGGAGAGAGAAATGAGCCAGGCTTCTTTGCATGGCTGTCAAAATGGATCTGGACTTTCCAGAAAGAAAGGTGGCTGGGGGGGGGGGGGTTGCTACCAGATGTCTTCTGCATTTTCACCCTGAGGTGGCTTCTGCCCGCAGTCAGGATTTGGTCCCCTGTGCCCTCTGGACTCTGCCTGGGCAGCTGGCTTACCCAAGGGCATGTTCTGGGCATACCTGTTTGCAGATGATAAGTGCCCTCAGGACGGGAGGGTGGAGAGGAAGTCCTCGTGGGTCCTTTGGAGAATCGCACACTACCAAGCAGTGAGTCCTCCACTAAACTCCAGTGGCACTCTCCCCCGTAGGCAGCGTCAAGGGTCACTTGAACTTCCTTGTTGGGAAAAGGGTAGCCTCAAGTTGTTGCCAGTAGCAACACAGCCAAGTCCCTGCTTCCTTGAATCTTTTGCCCTTTGCCTAATTTGAAGGGGACCATGGCCAAGAAGCCAGAGTACACAGGGGGAGGAGAAAGGAAAAGAGAGGAGGCAGGCATCGCCAGGTCTTGTGGAAGGCATTCTCCCGAGGGCCTTTAGAGCCGAGTGCCCGCCTGCGGCCATCCTGTGTCCACTGACAACTTCCTGCAAGCTGAGCGTAGAAAGAGCCCGGGGTGGTCGCTCAGAATCAGAGGGAGGAGAGAAAAGAGATCCGGCTGTGAAAAGGGGGCATTTCCCCTGCATGAGGAAAAAGAATGCAAGTAAAGTGAAATTGCACAACTTGGAACGGAGGCTGGGGCGCCTGGGCATCCTGCCACCAGCACAGGGCACAGCTGCCGAGCCCTTGTCACTCCCGGCATGCCTGCCAGCTTTCAGATTTGTCCCCACACATTGCCTGGGGGAACCAGGGAGGAAGGTCTTCTACCACCCACCAAAACGAACAGGCAGAGGTTGATTCTTGCACAGAGGCGCGAGAAATACACCCCACAAGGGCTTCCCAGCCTGTTTGGCACCCAAACTCACACACTTGTTTCTAATTGCAGTTGGTTCTAGTTGAAGTAAGGCAGTTCTGCCAGCTCCTTCTTAGGAAGGTAAACATCACACCTGCTTCTCTCCTCCCTGAGATGGTTGCTATGGAGATCCCAGAGGCGTCAGCCCCAATAACAGGAGACCGCAAACAGAATTGGTGGCTTCACCTGCCTGCCCAGCAGCTGCTTGAAATCCACATGCACCAATCAGTGGTGACCTGCTCCCCATTTGCCACAGTAGGTAGAGGTTCACCTGGCCAGGTTTGCCAGTCAGAAAGTGGCACCACCCACTCTCAGCCACCCCAGATGTGATGGAGGAGAGGCGATGAAGGCAGAATAGAAATGCCTGAGCTGGTCTCAAGTGTCCCCCAGAACCAGGCTGAGAAAGCTTACTGGTGGTGCCACCGAGTGAGGTCTCCTTGTGCAGACACGGGGGGCATGGAGGAGCCCTTCTTCCCCAGGCGTTCGCTCCTGCCTCCTTCCTCGAGCGTGATGGCCACATACAAAGCAGAAAGTGCCGTGGCCCACTGAGTGCACCCAGGCAAGTTCTTGGCCTTGATTTGAGCCTGGTCCGCCACCTGTCCCATGGGGGTCAAGTCATTTTTAACTGGCAGGAATGGCGAGGACATGAGTGGCAGAGCTGGGAAAGCCTAGTGTGCTGCGGGATTTGCTGTAGCCTTCAGGTGGCCATGGGGAAGGGCCCCGGCTCCACCACGCTCCCATGGCCACCTTCCCTGCCCCACCACCAGCAAGGTCTGGAGACCCTTGGCAGGGGACGCACCTGAGCTGTTGAATTCACCCGAGTTAGCAGGAATAAGAAATTAAAAGAAAATCCTCGGGAGATCAGGAGGTCACCCGCATTTGCGGTAGGAGGGCTGGTAACTTGCCCTTTCTAAATTTTCTATTTAGAAAAAAAGAAACAGCACTGGTCATTTGCAGCACTGGCTAGAGCGAGGTGTCTGAACTTGGCGATGGTGCCAGTGACATTTTGGGGGAGTTGCTTTCAGGAGATGAGGCTGCTGCTTGTACCCCCCCAAAACCTGGTCACTTCCACTACTGTCCAGAAGGCTCTGGGCTTCTTCAAAAGAATCTGTTTTCCTATCATATTTCTTCCTTTATAAACAGTGCATTTGAATGTATATTAGTTCTTCAGCCAATGATTTTTTTTAATGAATTTGATTTTTGTATTGGGGTGTTGTTTTATGTTTGTGCTAGGTCTTATTTTAAAAGTTGGATAAAGAGAATATTTTAAAACTAAATAAATGTCCCATAGCACCTGAAAGAGATCAGAAAGCTTGGCCAGGACCCAAGAGAAACGCACACCCCAGGAATGCCCCGTGCCCAGGGCTGCTGCCCTGCAACTGGACCCAGCATGTGTCCGTTCCTCCTCCCAGAGCCCAGCGACCTGCCCCTCTAGCAGCCGGTCACCTTCAGCTACCCCATAACCTGACTTTTCCACTTCTCTGCCCTGCCTTGCTTCACAAAGTTGAACAGAAGCAATGAGAGAGGGTGAGTTGAAAACTTTTTGAAACTATTCTATATGAAGCATGGATTTTCCTACCATCCTGCCAGAGTGCCTCAGACCTCTAAACTATCCCAAATAAGTGGCAGTCTGCCCCCCAAGAAAAGGGGATGGCCTTCAGAAAGGAGAGAGGCCACTGAGTTGCTTAGGCTCCCTTTTAAAATCACTCCTTTTGCTTGGAGAAGGGGTACCGGGAACTCCAGTCTCCAAAGAAGTCGCCTGGGGAAGTCGGGCAGCAAATTGATTCAGCATGCTCAAGCCAGGACCTCACCTCTCCACCGAGTTCCTAACCCTCCCAGCAAGTCCCCAAAGCCTGTGATTCCACACACAGTCATCATTTGGAAACTTGAGAATCATCTATTCAGGGTGATCCCCTTGAGAGCACAGTTCATCCCTGGCACCTCTTACTTTGCACCTGCTGGGTCACTCAGTGGGCCCTGTTCAGCCAAACACCATTTTTCATTTTCAAGGCTGGAAAATGCCTGTGTTACAACCAGGCAATCTGTCTGGGTCAATGGAGATGAGAAATAGTGTTTCCAGATTAGCTCTATTGCAAGTTCTAGCTCTCCCAGCAGAGGAACCTGGCTTCCTCTTATACTGATGGCAGGAAGCTTTGAAGTTAGCCTAAAAGCAACAAAATCCCAGCAACTGTAAAAGAGCAAGGAGTGGGAAATTTCAAAGCAGAAATAGGATAGCTGAGATATTTTTTCTAATCTTTTTCCTCCCTTTTGCAGTTTAATTACATATGGCAAAATGAACAGATCTGAATTGTGTGGTTCAGGGTATTTGACAGAGGCATGTACCTCTGTAACCTATACTCATCATCCAAAAAATTTCCTGATGACCCTTTCTAATCTCATCCTTGCCCTGTGGGCAACCACCATCAATTTGTAGCCCTAGAAGTAGCCTGGATTTTGACCTACTGGACCTGAGATCTGAAAATTTGGTCCTAGACCATCTGGGCAAGTCAGCAAGAGAATCTCACCAGCAGCTCAGCGACCTTGCCGCCTATGCCTTGCAAAGGGTCCTTCTGAGCCCTTGGGGTGCGGGTGGCCCCTTGTTGCCCTGATACGCCCATTAGCCCCAGGGCGACTCTCTGAGCCGCAGCCTTCTCCCAGCCAATGAGTCTAGCATCAGCCTCCCAGGTAAGTAAGTGGCGTGAGCTCTTGGCAACCCGACCGTGCATGAAAGCCTTTGTTGATTAATATCTGGAAGCGCAGTGCACAGAGCCACAGCATGTCAAGCAGCATGTTGATTCTTCTTAAAGCGCCACACAAAAGGGAGCTGTTCCTTTTGTGTCTTTCCTTTTAGAAACAAAGGAGTTCATGACCACCTTCTTCCAGGTTTCTAGCTATCAAGATGGCCACAGTTGAAATGACTAGTCAGGGTGGAGGGCGGAAATTGGATGTGTGGGTGTCGTGAGCTCAGCCCCTGAGCTTGGGGTCCATGAAATGGAAGGATCCCAAATGCTGTTGGATTAAACTTTGCCAGATATTTCAAAGGTGAAAAAGTACATTGTCTGAATACAAAGCTTTCGTATCTTTGGAACGTACCTTCTGCAGCTCAGCTCTTAATCACTGTATATTTTTTTCACTCGGACAAAGGCTGCCTGCTAATAGCCTTTTCAACCACCTTCGGCTGCTTCGCTCAGCTGTGCCAAAGCCTCAGGCTGAGCTTGGCTGCAGTTCCCTGGCACCACGACCTGTTCCCAACTGACCGGCACTGAGGAACATCGCACACTCACAGTCTGAAAAAAACTGCTTCCCCTGTAACTATGCAACATGCCAGGCAGAGACAATTACCACTCCCCCATTCCTTCAGAATCTTCCAACTGGAGGCTGGGATGGAGTGGTGTGGAGTGCAGAGACAGAGGAGAGACCCAGGATGGGGGCAGGAGTTCTCTAGGTAGCTCAGGAACACCCGGCAGCCCCCAGCAGTCTAGTCTCGGGACAGCTCATCGCTGACTGAACACAGGTAGCCTCCGCTGTCAGATTTCACTTTGATCCCTGAAAACTACCAGAGCCTCAGCTCTTCAGAGGGTGTCAGCTGCTGAGCCAGTGTGATTGCAGGATGTCTTCCCCAAAGCCGGAGGCCAGACATCTAGCCATGCCTGCATCCTGCATGAATAACTGCTTCCACCCTCACCCGGGAGGGAGGCCACTGTGTAGCGGACAGATTGCAAGTTGGGCTGAGCCACCTCCCGAGCCAACCTGAACCCACATCACCTCCTGGAGCAGCAGGACTGGCATTTGGTAAATGCCGTGAGTGCAGGAAGGGGGAGAGAGAGACAAAAATGCGAAGGAGCACCGCCTGGAACAATGTCAGGGCGTCTTCTCTGTGGGCTGCACCCACCACCCCCAAGTTGTGAGAAGTGGAAACAGCTGGAGGAAGGGAAGGGGCAGGTATTTGGCTGGTCACAGGTCCTGGAGTCAGAGCTGTGAAGCTGAGCTCCAGGATTTAGCCAGGAAGGGATTAATTAGCACCCTCTGAGTCCAGCCTAGCCCATTCTAGAGACCCTGGAGGGGGTGGAGGGCCTGTGGCCTCAAGGCCAAATTCCCCCAAGGCAAATAGACAGACATACAGTCCTCCAGAAATAGACACTCCAACCTCCCTCAACCCATGGCCCCCTCTCCAGCCAAAATGACCTCACTAATGAGAGTGAAGCTGTAATGAGGGCTTGGATGCCCGGTAAACCTCGCCTTCTTTGTCTCTGGGCTTTTAACATCCCCACTGACAACGGATTGTTACTCGGAAGCACTGGTGATTTCTTTTTTCACATCGCTAACTAAATCAGAGCCCCGGATGCCATGTATGGCAAACCTGGAATTCATCTATTTGGGTGCATGATATGTGATTTCTGGCCTTGGTGGTGCAGAGATGGAAGGAGGGAAAGGAGTCCGTATTTGCATGCAGCAGTAAGTGGCACCCAAGTGCAAAGCATGTTCTCAAGCAGGGGTGGACATGTGGATGAAGGACAGGGAGGGGTATTCAAGCTCTCCAACTAGGAGGTCCCTGGGTGCATTCAGCCCACTGTTCCCCAGAGGCCTTACACACCACCCCAAGACAGCCAGCCTGCAGGCCTGCACCCGAAGGTGCAGTTCCCAAGTGAACCAGCCAGATGGTACATGCAGAGGGCGCCATGTATCAAGGGCAGTCCGGGAGAGTGATGGCCATGAGTGTGCCTGCGGTTCCAAGGCGGGCGCGTCCTTGAAGGTCAGCATCGCCGAGCCCCAGCAACGGTCATGTCTAAGCTGCTCTACACGCAGCCATAGCCATCCTGGTTTTAGTGATTGCAAAGACTGGTATTGCATCTCAGATTTTCAAAAAAATAAGAAAAAAAAATCTGATTACAAAATCCTGAGCCTTGTAGAGAGGTGTCCTGCTGCAGGCTAAGTTTAGTAATTGAAGATTCAGAAAAGGCTGCTGGTGGGGAGATTTTGTGTGCACATGTGTATGTTTTGTAAGACAGGTAAAGAAAAAAAAAGATATTTTGTCTCACTAGTAAAAACTGGGAATGAAAGAAAGGAGGAGGGGAAAGAACAAGGAGAGGTAGATGCAGACTTTCCAAGAGCTCCTGAGGGCAATTCCATTTCTGGACATGCTCCCATCATGCCATTGGAATTTAAAGTCAAGCTGGTCATGTCCCTCCACGGAGCGCTAAGCCAGATGACACATTGTCCTGCATCCAGCAAGCTCACAGCCTTGTTGTTTGTGTATTAGTTATACCCATTATCCATCAATTCATCAATCAGCAGGTTTACTACATACTTCACAGGCTTACAAACGGGATCAATTTTTTTTTAATTACATCCAGCTCACAGGCAGCCAAGTCCGGTAAACATGATGAGCCCTCATACCCCACTTGAAAATGAGCATGAGCAATTGCTGGCCCTGGCAGTCCCACGCCACCCAGGCCGCCCGTGCAGAGCCCAAATAACGTGGTGCCCTTTGCAGATGGCGATGGTGTCGCTGACCCGCTGTCAATATCAGGATGGGTTTTGAGTGTTTCCTCAGACACGCTGATCAATCTACTTGGGTCCAGCCACACTCCCCTGGACCCCTTTCCAATGCTATGGATTTCTGAAATGGGTGAACAGGGAGTGGGCACTAATTATGTGAAGGGAAATAAGCCTGCTCAGCTTCTTCATCCCTTCCTGGGCACCCAGGAGCATATCAGAGCTCCTCAGCCAGCTCTTCCTGGGTGTGGGGGCAGCTGGTCTCTCTCAGGACCTCTGTGCCTCTTGCACCAGGCCTCATGGTCTGGTACAATATTCTTAGTTTTTGGAAAGAACTTCTACAGAGGTTGGGTGTGAATGGTGTATAGGTTTCCCGATACACAGTCTTAGCCCCAAGGTACGGTGGATGGGAGCCAAGAATCCAGGAGGTGGCTGGCACGCACTACCTGGATCCTGTGGTGACCTCTGGTCACTAGCCCAGGCTCTAGGCCATGTCACCTGCCCCTGTGCTGTTACTGTCCAGACCAGACATCAAGAGCATCAGGGCCTGTGAGTCTGTCCCAAGGAGAACTTGGTCCTGCATTTCAGACAGGACGCCTGGGTCTTTAACATTCCTAAGCCTAGTTAGTACCTGCTTTTCCAGTCACCCACATCTTGAGCCATCATCTATTTGAGTCGATCTACCCTCCTGATCCTAGCATTCCACAAACCACATTCTTCTTCTCGCTTGACTCAAGTTCAGGGCAACCCACAAACACTGAGAGACACTCTAGCCAAGCATTTCAATGTCTGGTTTGGAGTAAGTAAAGTTCCCTCACCCCAAGAGGAGTCCCAGCCACAAACCCTGGCTCCCGACCAGCCCCAGAGTCCTGGATCACTCTGACACTCTGCAGTTAAGGTTCCCAAACCCAGCGGTCACGTGGGCCATTTAGTTAGGTCGTTTGGCCTTTGTGGCTGATACAATAATTAATTCACTTATCTGCTCTCTGTCTCTGTCCCTGTGTGTGCGTGTGTGCACCTGTGTGTGCCTCTCTGTCACCTGTCTCTGCAGGGAAAGTCGCTGGCGGGCAGGCGCCTCACCGGCCTGATGCAGTCCTCCTGACGGTCCCCAGCCCAGGGCCTGGCCCCGAGGACCTTACGGGCAGGCGGCGGCGCTCCACCTCTGCAGACAGACTTTCCCTACGGGGAGATTTGGTCACTGTGAAAGAAAAAGAGTGAGGGTGACGAAGGTCATTGGCGGGGAGACACAGTGGGCAATCAGAACGGGGACACCAGAGGGTGTCCACAAGGCCTGGGGTCGGGCCCCCCGAGGCCCCCCCGTTTACAGCCCACTCTTCCTGTACAGTTGTGCTCCGACACCCTGGTCTCTGAGACACCTTGTCCCTAACTCAGTCAGAGGAGGGCACCTCGGAGCCCCTGTTGTGACAATCACTGGAGCGTCTACTCTTATTGTCATCACTCCTCCCCCTTCTGGGGGATCATGCCTTCCAGCAAACTCAAGCCGGACCAAATTGGCCCTGAGCACACCCAGTATTAAGCCCCTCCCCACGGCCTCCCTGGTGCACCCCCCTGAGTTGCAGCCACTGTGTCCTGAGCGCCTCCTGCCTCCTCCCCTCTCTGTGGACGCCCCTTGTAAGGCTGGTGTCAAGCTTCACCCTCCTGTCCCGTCCCGTCGTTGGCCCTGAGCGTCCTTGTGGATGGCTGCCTCTCGCATCTTTCCACCCTCCTTTGAGACCAGCTCTCGAAGAGGTCTCAGCGGGCATGGTGGCTGCTGCCCTCTGGTCCTGTCAAATCTCTTAAGGGTCCAACACTAGATGACACTCACCCCATGGATGAAAGAGCTTGCTGTCCCACAGCCGTGGGCGTGCTGATGACCAACTTTTAAACATCTTATTATTTTGCAAATTACCCTGTTTGTGTCCCTTGCTCCTTGGTTTGTTCCCTCATGTTTTACTCAAAATAAACATGGCCATGAACTTGGGGGCCATTCCACTCCACAGCCCAGGTTGGAAGCTGGGCGGGTTCCCGGCCAGGGGAGGCTGGGCGGGGCGGCTGGCAGCCCCAGCTCTCACTCAGCATCCCGGTGCGAGGCCTGTCTGAAACAGAATCTGCCATGGAGAGGCCAGGCCGGGACCAAACGGGTCATCCCAGCCCACGGGGCCGGGCATCGAGGGGGAAAGCTGACTCTGAAAACAATCTTACAAAAGACCCATTTGTATTCCCTTCGTGTGTGTGTCAAATGGCTCTCCGCCAACCCAGCTGTGAGGTAACATATGTAAAGCACCGAACCAGGTGCTTGACGCACAGTAGGTGCTTAGCAAATGGTAGCTATTACTCTCCTCATGGTCACTGTCCTCCTTGTGACTTCCAGGAGGCTTCGGACAGCCCGGTATTAAGTGACATGTTTTTGAATCCAGACACTCACTCCCCCACCTGCTGTGACTCCTCCTTGGACCTATTTTTGGCCATAGGTGGAAACTCTCCCTCAGGAGCACATACACAGAGAAGCCCAGATGGGATCACTGGCCTGTCTTTACTCATGTAGGCAAATTCCCCAGCTGGTGATCAAAGGCGCATAAGCTTGTTTGCAGACCCCACCTCCTGGGGGGTCCCCTGAGATGGTCTTTCCATCCCCCACCTGCACTCCCGGGCACCCATCTGTTTCTGGAGGGGCCTGTCCCCATGGCACCAGCCTTCCCTGACTCCCAGGGGAGCCACCATGGGCGTTACCAGGCCCGATTAGCGTCGCCCCTCGTGGCCCCTTGCCCGCCACCCTCAGCTTCCCCCATGGGCAGGAGCTGCCCTCTCAGTGAGGTGCAGAGGACATTAGAGAGATGACATATGTTGAGTCCTCAGAGGACTCCAAAAGTGGCAATACAGACCCAGATTCTTCTCGGAGCCTCCCACACCCTCGAGCCACACGACCTCACACAGCCTGGCGCTTGGCAGACGCCCGGGAACTAGACGATGACTCACCGAGAGAAAGGAAGCCCAGGCCTGCGTTACAGGGCCTGCTGGCTCGTCCTCCTTGTCCTACCCTTTGTTGTTGCTGTTGTTGTTTTCAGTCCTCTTGCACTTTACTCAGACCTCCAGTCTCAGAACCAAGTTGAAGTCCAAATTCTTTGCCCATAGGAAGCTCGGTCCTGCCTCAGCCCCCCAGGTTATGCTGGCACAGAGGCACAGGGTACATGGGCAAAGGGTTTTTCAGGCCAGCAAGCACGTAGGTGCCCTCACTGCACAGGGCCAGTGGCTGCTTCCTGCCCTTCCCAACCCTTTCAGGGGCTGCAGGCAGAGCGGGGGCGGCTCCTCTACCCACTGAATAATGCTGACCTGAAACCTGGCCTCATCCTGGGGCCCCCCAGGGGGCCAGCCAGAGCCAGGTGGACTGTGGCCATGAGATGGAGCAGGTTGGAGGCTTCCAGACACCTCTGGGCATATCAGAAGGGGAGTCAGGCCAACAAGCTCAATAGAGGTAAGGGCATTTCAGATGCTTTCAAACCCAGAGCAATATACCCCCACCCCACCTCCCAAGGAGACAAGCTCAGTACTGTGACCACCGCCGTGTGCTCCTCAGTAGATTTTACCAAGCTGTGGGGGTGTCACAGGGTTGCTCTGCCCAAGTTGGCCAGTCCAGTGTCAGTCTACTAAGCAGACCTTAGCCTGCAGCATGCTTAGAAAACCTGGTCTTATCTGGCCCCCATTGGCCTGGTCCATAGAGCCAAAGGATAAGACCAGTTTACATGTGTAAAGGCAGTTCTGCAGCAAGACAGATGAAGTGTTTCTGCCCTGACTGGGCCTGATCCCTGGAATTCTTCTGATGCAGACTTATAAGAAGAAGTCGTGTTGGCCAAAGAATCAGGGCAGCCTTGGAAATGACCACCTACCCATCAGATCAGACACACAGGTCCCAGACAATGAGCATCTGACTAAAATAGCCTTTGCCTACATGGGAAAAGTAACACTTGAAAGTTGGCCCCTGCAAATGTCCAGCAGCAGCCACAGGCCTGACTAAAACAGCAGGAATTTGGGGCTGCAAAAAAGGCTCCTGTCCTTCCAGAAAGTAAGGTTGTGTTCTGCTAAGAAGGTGCCCAGCAGGGCCCCAGACCCCAATGCAACCAGATGGGCTGTTCTCCTTTCCGGCCCCAACATAGAACAGCCCAGGGCCAGACCAGCCCCCTGAGGAATCACTCAAAACTTGGAGATGCTTCTAGAACCAGTGAACATAGGGGACAAGTCCCAGTGGCTTTTCCACTGGCAGGATTGCTGGTGTGTTCAAACTACCTCACCAAAGGACATGAAGCAGGAGCTTGTCACCTGTCTGACCCTGGGCTGCTTGTGGAAAGTTGACGTTTTCCTAAAATACACCCTCTTCCCATTCAGCTCCCTATTCAGGGACTGCGAAAATCACGATTAGGAAGCTCTCCCAGAAGCTAGACTGAATTGGAGGTCGATCTTTGGGCCTTATAGAATGTATTGGAGGAAGGTGTTCCAGCAAGGTCCAGGAGCTGGAAAACCTGGTTGGGGTGGGCTGGTGGGCTGGGGGAGAGGGCAGTGTGCTCCCAGCCCCCAGAGGGGCTGGCTAAGCTGAGTATGTAGCAAGGACCATGTGTGGCCTGGTTGAATAGTGGCCAAATGAATCCCTGATAACTCACCACAGGACCCTCTGAAGAGAGGTCTGTGCTTGCGTAACCACGGCAACGGCAGACGCCAGCAGCCTACTCATTAGTACCACCCAGTGATAAGGCATCCCCTGGGTACAACCCTGGGCCATAACGTAGCAAAGTAGCAAATGTAGCAATAAGGGTCCAGGGCTGTAAAGGGACAGGGTCGAAATGGCCCCCGCCTCAGCCCTGGCCCCAGCCCCAACAAGGGCCCCAGCCAACTGTCTGCTGTCCGGGGGTGGAGGCTGTGCTCCAGTCGAGGGCTCCTGTTCTATTCTATGCCCACTCACTGCATGGTCACCGACACGTCAGAATGGCCTTCTCATAGTGCATGTGGTTCTTATTAGTTTATTTTTCTGGAATTTGGGGATTGAACCCCAGAACCAAACATGCTGACAATAAATGACTTGAACCCACTATAATCCAACAAATGCTGTGTGACTCCTTGGCTTGGGGGTTTGATGGGCAGAATTTTCCACTAAGAAAAATATCTAACATCACATCGCACTCCCCAGTGCTACTAACACACACACACACACACACACAACTGTTTCGTCCTCCATCCCATCCACCCTGGTAGGATGGGACAGTGGTGTCACCAGAGATTGAAGTCCCTGACTACCTGGGTCTCCTAGCTGAGTGGTCTTTATGCCCCTTTTTCTGTGCTCAGCCACAAGGTCCTGCAGCCTGACCAGCATCAGCAGTGGCCGACATCACTCTGATGCCCCTGAATCAAGTCCCAAGGTTGAGCTCTGCTGCGTACAGACAGCTCCTTACAGGGAGCCGTGGCTCCCTGAGAGAAGACAATCTCATCTCCCACTAACACCAATGCACACACCGCTGCTAGCCTGGAAGTCAGGCTGAGGAGAGGAGGAAGAGAACACGGGGGAAGGAACTGCACGACTGTCATGCCTTTACCAGCAACAGAGCTGACACCTCACAGCTTGCTTCGGTGCAGAAACATTCTCCCCAAAGCAGAAATTACCTCAGAGGCATGGAAGGGGTCCTCAGTCACAGATGCCTGGGAAACAACTTGTCTCCCAGCCCCTTGTACACCCCCCAGAGTAGGACGTCGGGTCCTGAGAGGTCAAGATCAAGGTCACACCTGCCACGATGCCCCAGGCGTCATGTCCACAGCGTTTCCCGCTGTCCAGTCTCGGCCCACCATGAAAGAGCCACACTTCCCTGTCCTCTTTGATCATGGCCACCACCTCCAGGTCCCCTGGGAGCCTCCTACCTGCTGAGCCATCTGGCTCATTTCCAGGATCTTTGTTTAGCAAGCTGTCACGGTGACGCACGTCACTGCTGACCACGGAGAACAGGACTGTGGCAGGGCCAGCAGGAGGTGGGGACGTGGAACTGCTGGCTCTAATGCCAAGTTCCACGCTCACCCGGGAATGTCTGACACCCTTCTGACTGTGCCCTCTCCACGCTCTTTAGGACACTTCTAACATAAAGGGCGTGAAGTGGCCCTCCCTGGTGGCACAACAGGTTAGGATGCTGCACTGCAAGTTGGTCACAGCTGCCTCAGTGTGTTCGATCCCCGCCCCAGAGGTGACCCACATGGTGCAGCAGACATCTCCTGATCTGCCCACTGCTCCCCTCAGCAGTGTACTTCACCAGTTGGCCTGTTCTGCTCCCCACTTTGTTGCTGGTGAAGCCTCTCACCGCCCCTGCACCTCTGACCTGTACCCAGTTCTGTATGCACAAATAAATAAATCTTTTAAAAAAAATAATCCTATCGCCCCACCCAAAGTTCCCTCCTACCCCTCATGATTGACCCCCTCTCCTCACTGCCCTGTTCCTGGCAGCGGTTGGCATGTGTTTTGACCTTGCAGTTGTGTCTTTTTCAGAACATGACCCGAGGGAATCACAAGCACATGACCTTTTGAGTCTGGCTTCTCTCCCCAGCCCAACACACACTGCTGCCTATGTGCGTAGCTTGTTC
>NW_004567114.1:22496413-22567763 GCF_000260355.1 Condylura cristata | reverse complement strand
GACGGTGCACATCAGAGTAAGGCATGCATTCCTTCAGTTAGCAGCTAATGCTGTGTCTCCCCCGCCAAGACTCTGGGGCAATTGTGCCTTCCCTAAACAGACCAACGTGGATGAAGGAAGCAATAAACACTACCCAGAAGCAAAGTGCTGGAACAGAACCCAGGAGTAAGGAGTCTAGGGTGGAGGGAGGCTCCCATGAGCACCAGGCCAGGTGGCGGAAATGGGCCAGGGGTTCGATCAGTTAGAAATCTTAAAGCCCAGAAGTTCCAAATCATTAGTGTTTTTTAAGCATCATTATGAATTCATGAATGTAAATGTATTTGATATATTTCAACCCTGTACATTTATTATCCTTATTGATGTATGAAGAGCCCTATTTTTGGCCAGTGAGAGCCTCTTGAAGTTGACTCCTGAGTTCCTTAGACATGATCTTAGTAGTGTTTGATAGATTCACTGCTATCTATTATGACAAGATAATCCAGAATCATCTTATACATTTCCTGTCTCATATCTGAGTTCCAAGTGAGTTAAGGTCTAATGAATGTGATGCTATAAACTTAGGGGATCCTGTGATGAATTTTGCTTGTGTAAACTGAAGCTCCCTTATCTTCAGAATATCAGAATTAAAAAAAAACAATTCCCTTAACAATCAAACAGCTCATTTTACAGAATCGGAAGCACACACTTAGAAATATCAAGTGATTTACATATGACTCACAGAGCTGTGACAGGGATGGAGAGAGCTATAGCCCAGGAACAACTTTAAGTCCGTTTTTTTAAGTCACCAAGAGACAGGCTGGTTCCTAGAGATAGCAGAAGAAGGAAGCAGTGAAGACTTTGGAATTCTACTTAGTACAAAGATCCGGTCAGCAGCAGGTGCAAGCAGTCCATTGCAGCCATCTCTGCCCATTCTGGGAATTCAAGTCTTTGAGCCCCCCCCCCCCCCGCAGGGAACTACTGAACTTAGGTGGATTAGAAGTCTTCAGGATAAGAGATCCACCCAGCACTCTCTTGTGTCCAATATCAAATTTGTTTCCCAAAGCTTTAATTAAGCTGTAGGAATGTTTGGAGTCAGAAGGCTCATGTCCTGGCATTGGATCTGCCTCTACATGGCCCTATGCAGTGCATGGTAACACCGTTCACCTAGAGCAAAAGCTAAAAATAAAGAGTGCCCTCAAAGTTTCCAAGTCAGGAAATTGAAATCGACTCCCAGGAAGCTCTATTTTTAATAAGTAGTCCTATCTGCACAGCAAAGGAAAACTATCAACAAAATGAAAAGGAGAAAAGATTTGCAGGTCATCTAATCTGACAAGGGGTGAGTATAAAAAATATGTTAAGAACTCATGAAACTCAATAAACACAATAAGAGAAAGAACAACTCAATTAAAACATGGCCAGAGGACCAGAATAGACATTTTTCCAAAGAAGACTTGTAAATGGTCAACAAGTATAGGAAAAGGTGCTGAACATAACTAATCAACAGGGAATGGCAAATAAAACCCACAAGGAGCTATCACCTCACACTTATTAGAATGACTATCATCAAACTAGTCAGAAAAAGATGACTAGTTTTGGCAAGGATGTGGAGAAAGAGGGAAACTTGTGTACAGCTGGTGGGAATATGAATTGGTGCAGGGGCTATGGAAAATAGTATGGTGGGTCCTCAAATTTTTAGAACTAGAATGACCACGTGATCCAGCAATTCCAATTCAGGCCATATATCCAAAGGAAACAAAATCACTATATGGAAAAGATATTTGCACTCCTGTATTCATTACAGCATTATACAATACAATAGCTAAGACATTAACAGATGACTGGGGAAGTCTCCATTGATAGACAAGTGAATAGTAAGTGTATATAACTAAATTGGAATATTATATAGCCATTAAAAAGAAGAAAATCCTGTCTTCCTGACATATGATGAACCTCAATAACCTTATGTTAAGGAAAAATAAGACAAAAACAAATAATATATGATTTCATTCATTTGTGGAATCTAAAAACACTGAATTCATAGAACTAGAGCAGATGAGTTATTTCCAGAGGCAACCACCAACCAGAGCAGATGGGGGAAATGGATGAACAGAAATGAACTTGGCACTTCTCATTCTAAAGCCCTTTGCACTAAGACTCACTAAGCTTCTATTCATAATTCTAGGTATAACATAGATAAGCCAGGGGAATAGAATGATGGCTATGTTAAAAATACTGCATTATATATGTGAAAGTTGCTAAGAAAGTAAATCTCAAAAGTTCTCATCACAAGAAAAAATTGTTGCTGTGCGTGGTGATAGATATTAATTAAATTTAATGTGGTAATCATTTTGCAAATACATGTGTTGTACATTCTAGCCAATGTAATATGTCAATTAAATCTCAATTAAACTAAAAAATCAGTAATCCTAGGTGGTTCAGAAATACAAACACAGTTAGATGGGAATGACTAAACCAGATGTTTTCTTTCCATCTAAGAACTCTCTGGGAAGAGGGTTTGATGTCCAGAAGAAACAGAATATCTGTCTACCTCTTCTCTGATCAAAGATGCCCACGTCCGTCTTCCCCAAAATAAAGAGAACTGAGACCTGTGCACTCTAGTCTGGCTGTCCCCAGAATTTCCCTAAACTTCCCTTCTGCTGGCTCTCTACTTGACACTCATAAAAAACTAGTCCTGACATTGAGGTATCCCATGTATGCACGCACAAGCGTACACAAAGACACAGAGACACACACAGGACTGTGAACCTATCTACTGAGTAGTGAAATGCTTCTATTCATGTAGGACTTTGCCAAAATGATTTCACTGAGCCTGCGGATGATGTACCACGTCAGAAACAAAGGGAAAACTTTGGGATCAAAACAAAGATAAATTACAAATTAGGTCACTGGCTCTTCTTTTGCTGTGCTGTGGAAACACGCTATTAGCTGCCTGTACATGCCCAGTCACTGGCAGCACACACCACACACGCTTGCATGCACACATACACCCAGCCACAAGGCTCTTCCCTGGCCAGCCTCAATGCAGAGGTGACCTTGACTCTTCTCACTCCTAAGCTTCAGAGCACTATGCTTGAGCTTGTGCTCAGGATTCTGAACTTCAGGCAGGAAAAATGAACTTTTCCTTTGGCTCTCCCACATGGTGCCAGCTGGTGAACCCACAGAACTTCTGCCAGTTCACTCACACAGCATTCTGTGCCACCCCAAGCCCCAGCCCCTCCCATGCCCTCTGTGGTCCAGCCTGCTGTTATGGCAGGATGGGAATGATCATCCAACAATTGGCCCCACAGGGAAGAAGGAGGAACTTCGAGGAGGGCATCTCCCCCAAAACAGACAGGTTGGAAAGAAGCAGGACAAATAAATGGCCCTGGGGGCAAGTCTGGTGTTATGGCAGAATTCTGTCAGGGAAGCAGTCCCTCACTCAGAGAGGAGGGAAGTTTTTGATTTATGCCAGCAGGCTTTGCATGGGTGGGCCCAGAGGAGATTTCTCTCCAAAGTCTGAGCCCCAAGCAACTAAGTTACAGAGTATTTTTTGACTAAAGTAAGGGAGGCAGTTAGCTGGGACTGCATGAATCAGGGTGTGTGTGGCGTTGAGAGTCCTTATCAGTTGTTCCCTGAGACTTGCCATCTATAGGCTGCATCCCAACTTCAGCTAATCAGCAGGTCAGCCTGACACTGTCCACTTCACTGGCAGATGGCACATCCTAGAAGATATAAGTCTACAAGTGCTCACTGTGACCAGCCACGTGGTAGGTGTTGCAGCAGCTGCCAATCTCAGAGAGTTGAGTGGAGGTGGGTCTTCAAAGATCACACCTTCCAGTAGAAGATACAGGTCTGAAAAGATCAACTGAGACACAGTTGGGCAAGCCTGCCTCCTGCTTCATCCAGATTGTCCCCAGAAATATCTGGATGAACCTATCTCCGCCGCCTCCATCACTTCTGGGAACAAAGGCCAGTTCCACTCAGAAGCTCTCACTGTGTGTGGTAGTCTGGGCTGCATGAATTTTGCTCTCTAGTCTCATTCCCCTCTGTCCTGTTCCTCCCTGGGGAAGTGTCCTGGGACGACTTGAAGCTCCCACTGTGGTCTTCAAAGACCATTCCACAGGGCTGCCAATGATGAATCTGTCCCTTTGATTTTTTTGGTCAACTGACCCCTTAGTGAGGCTCACGTTGAACAGCCTCATTCTGAGTTCCAGGCCCCATGAACCCAGGTGAGAGGCTCCCTGTTGCTTGCAGTGTTCTTTCTCTGCTTCTCTTCCTTTCCACACAAGCAGCACCAATTTTATTCTCCCAATGTCTCTTTTTGGGATGCTCCCTTCAGGCCCTGCAAAACCATTCTGGCTATGTCTCTGCTGTCCCTGTAAAGATAGGCAGACATGGGCCCACCACAAAAGGAGGTCCCAACCACAAACAAGATGGTGTTCTTCCCGTCCCCCCCAAAGTGCATACATAATTTGCATTGAACAGCATCAGCCTGTAATGTGCATCAGAAATAGAATGAAGGAGGCCATGTCCAACAGAACGACCCAGTTCTCCAGCACACATAATGTCATTCCTTTAATACGCTATCAAAGCCGCAGACAGATCACATTCTGTCATCTCGTGGAGTGCTTTCTACACCTCGAAGCATAAACCTTTTTGTCTGTTTTAACCACTTGGAACAGAACTTTTTGCAAAAATGTCATGTACATGAGGCTCCATACGGGTACCATTTCCTGAGGCAGTGCCGTCCTCGGCGGAGGGCTGCGGGCCCATGATGTGCGGATTTGGAGAGCTGGGGTCTGGCTCTTCTCCTCCTCACCTTCTCAGGCCTTCTCAGCACAGTGGACCCAACTCCCCTTTGCCAGGCCTCCAGTAGCCCTCACTTGCTGTCCACTATCTCTGCAAAATAGATCATGATTCTCAGAGATCTGAAATCAAGCAGATTTCATCAGTATATTAAGTCGCACCAAATTATAAATCTGGGCTCCAGTGTGACAGCCTAAGGCTCTGAGATGTCTTGTGCCTCTCAGATGAAATAAGAACACGGGTTTTGGGTGAGCATTTGCCTCTGTTTAGAGATCTTGCTCCTTAACTCTGGGGTCACTGGCGCCATCTGAATAAGGAAGCTGTCAGTAGGTGGCCCCAGACAGACAGGTCTGAATCTCCATTGTGTTCATTAGAGTCATCTTCATGCATATCTTCCCTCAAGTCCCCAACACGACCTACGCGAGGTGGGTCTACTGGTTGATACTAACAACGGAGGCCTGGGCTGTCTCTCACTCAGGAGCAATACCAGTTTTATCAATAACTTTGTCTTGTCCTGAATTCTCTATTTATATCCTTGTGAATTTTACATCTACATGACAAATTTCTGAGCAAATTCACCAAAGGTCTGAAATATCACCTGCTCAGCGTGGCCTATTCTGCCTGCATGGTGGACATCTGAGCAAAACCTCTCAGAGGAGAAACAGTCACCAGCTCCCAGTGCCTGTCCTTACCTCCTCCTCTCCCACCCTTCCCCCTGGTTGGCCCCTTTCTAATTCCACTTCTGAAAAGCAAACACATTTGGGACAGCTCCATTTCTTGCCATGACAAGTAGCTGAAATGCCATCAGGAAACATCAAGGTGAGTATAATTTAAAGAAAGCTGGGTTAGGTTGCCCAGCTAAGTCATACAAACGCATTCAGAGAGAGACGTTGGCACACTGCACACCTGATTGAAGCATGCCCTGAACCCCAGGCACACGCACCCAGGATGCCTCCCCCACCCACATGCAGAGAGGTGACTGATGTCTGCAGGTCGTTGGAAGACACCCAGCCAGCCCCACCACAGACAGCCACTCCCTTGTGTCACCGGGCTGCTATTTCCAGGCCCAAGGGACACAGGAGTAGGTCTGGTTAGAGGCCGTCTGCTTGGACAGGCAGCCCCTTAACATGGATGTTGCTCTGGTGATGGGCTCACAGCTCACTGCAGAACACGTGAGTTGAGGGGAAGCCCAGAGGCTGCAGGCGTGTCCTGAGACACAGGGTAAGACTTTCCTCCCCTGCCAGAGATTAGAACTCCTGACCTCTGAGCCGCCTAGGCCCTTGCAGTAGGATGCTGAGTAGACTGGCCTGCTTCTATCCTCAGCCTTGCATGCCCATTCTATCTGACCATTAGAACTCAATGCCTGCTAATTTCCTCACATTTCTTAATTCAGTAAAGGAAATGCTCTTTTCCTTCATTGTAAAGACCTTCATTGTCTTCTGGGGCACGCTCACCCTCACCTCTCCCCTTAACACACATTTTCCTTGCTAATAACCCACCAGCCCACCGCCTAACTCCTAGGAGTCAACACCAATTCCTCCTCCTGGAACTTCTTCTCCTCCTGATATGGGAACCAGTGAATTCTGCTACTCTCCACTTGTATTATCTCTGCCTCAGCAGCAGAAGCACTTGACCTTGACTGTTTGCACTAACATCCCCGTCTCTGGTCAAAAAACCCCCTGGACTATAAAAAATATTCATTTTCTATTTAACACGTCTCAACAGCTCCCAGACACTGTCTGAATTCACCCAGTCTGGTGGCACCGATGATGTGGTAGGCACTATGTCAGGGAAGGCTGTGTCGAAGGTATGAAGGTGGATGCAGGCTGAGTCTGTGCCCTTGAAGAGCTCACAGGAGTCTGCCCGTGGGATAGGCACATAAATGAAAGTGGCTTTGTAAAGCGACAAAGTCTCTATAAGACACTTGGGGTTCTGGGGTCAGGGTTTGGAAGAAACTATAGAAGATTGTCAACAACGTTGAGGCTTAACAGGTACAGTAAGACATTAGTCAGGTGGACACTGATGAAAGGAACAGGCAGATCTTTCAAGGAAAGAAATGACTTGGTAAAGACACAGAATTACAAAAGCCCTTGGCTGGTTCAATGCCTCCAATGTACCATCATTGTCCCTGGCCGTCACTGTCACTGGCCACCAGTCACGTGCAAAACCATCAAAATTAGATGAATAGGCAGCTTTCTGTCCTGGCTGTTACACCAGGCAGAAACTAGTCATCCAAACAGCAAACTGAATTCCTAATGTGCCCCTTTCCCATAGCCCTGCTAAGGGCGTATGAAAGGGCAGCAATAGGAGCAAATGTCCAGCCCTGCTACCCAGAAACCACAAGAGAAGCCTGAGGACCAATCTTCAGTGGCATCACTCCTGGGATCCTACAGGTAACAGACCCAGTGACGACGACCAACCCCAGGAGACATCCCTTAGAATGTGGCTGCTCGGCACTGACCGCAGAAGACCAGCGAGCTACAGTAAAGGACACTGCCCTCGGCCACAAAGGACGCACAGCTTGGTGCATGGATGGGACCCCAGCAGAGAAACCGGTGAGCCTGGGTGCATAGAGCACCTGGCCTTTGGTCCTAGTTGTGACTGGGCTGTGCAGACAGGTCAGATAATGTGGGCCGGGGCCATCTGAGGTGGGTTCCAAATAGGGCATGAACCGAGTCACTGGAGGTTGTGCAGGATTTGGATAATGAAAAGAGGCACAAACTGGGGGATGCTCAGCCAAGGAATAAGCCAGGCTGCCTACCCCCTCAGGACTAGAAGTGTCTTGACCCTCATCTGTCCTCACTCTTAGCCACGGCAATGCCCTCCTGCCCTGCCTTGGTCATTTGTCACTTCAGTGGACACTGGGCAAAGGAAGACCACAGAATGGAGGTCGCTTGCGACAGGCACAAATCCCTCTCTGTGCATCCTCTCCATCAGTGCCACCAGTCTCCAAGAGGCCAGCATCCTATATCTTAACGCATCCTGCCTTGGAGCTCAAGGACCCCCCTTCCCTCTGACCCTGTATCTCTGCAAAAATGTCATCCCCACCCAGGGTGACAGCCTTGCCCTGCAGGACAGCAACCATCAGCTTCCGTCCTCACATCCATATGCATGGGAATTGTTCCTGCTCTGACCTGTAGCCCCGTGTGAGGTGTCAGCCTGGGAGCTGGGCTGATGATCCCCAGAAGTGCACTTCAGGAATTAGCCCACAGCCATCTGCCTCTCCTCCAAGTAACTCGGGCCCTGGGAGGAATAAACAGCTGTTGTCACTGCAGCCCCAGAGAAGCATGAAATCAGGCAAGGCGGGAGGGAGGCAGGCCTGCCCTGGAAGGGAGACGACATCTTTCAGAGCCAAGGCTGCTCCTAAGAGTATTTGAAGGTTATTAGTGTGGCTGTAATCAGGCCATTAGCCAAATGCAGGTGGAGAATGAAGTGGCTTTGAAATTGCTTTCCAGCAAAAGCAGAGCCCATGTTGGTATAATCTATGCATATGATTTCCCTCAAGTAGCTCTTCAGCTTCCAACATGACCAAGGAGCTAGAACTCTGGTCTCCAGTTAACCACAGTCAGAAATATCTACTTTGCTGTCTCTCCCAGGGGAGCAGCCCCGCCAGTCAAAGGTCTGCCCTTGGCCTGTGCCGCCTGCGTGGGCACACACACACCCTGAGCCCCTTCTAATTTCCCAGGCCAGGTTCTAGAGACCCATCGGCTCATAAACACTTCTTAGTTCACAGGCGGGTGACCTCATGCCACCCCCCAACATGGGCAGGTTCGGGGCCTCAGTGCCCAGTGTGGCCCTCCCAACCCCTTCAGGCTTTGCAGGGGGACCCTACAGCCGTCTCAAGGTGCAGCTTCTTGACGACAGAAGGGTCTTCAGAGCCCCTGTAGATGAAGCCTCCTGCTCAGGCCCTTCTGAGCTTGGCACATCCAGGGCTTCCTCCAAGGCTGCAGAAAGAGCCGAGGACTCCCAGCTGCTCCTCCAGGGGGTGCCTGGTCTTCACTCATTGTTCCCCTTCCATCCGTTTCCCCAAAACTAAAATTTGAGTCTCATTCTTCCCCTCCCCACCCACATCCAATCAGTTGCCAATTCCAGAGCTTTTGAGTACACCCACTCTCCTCCTTCCACGCCAGCGGTCGCTGGCACCATCCCAACAGCCTAGCCGGGCCTCAGCTGCCATTGCCACGCTGCAGCCAGAGCCCTGTCCCAGAAGGTTCAGGTCTGATCCTCCGAAGCCTATGATCATCCTCCCCTCACCCTTGTCCTCAGGATGGGCCCCAATACCTCAGGGGCCCTGTTGGGGACCCACTGAAACAGCTCACAGCACCCCATGACTGTAATTCTCTCACTGACAGGCAGCCTCCACACACTCTCACTACTGCCTTTGCCTAGAATGTTTCCCTTCTCTTCCTGTACTCAAAGATGAGGGGCTGAAGTTTCACCCCTCTCCAAGAAGCTTCTGTGATCCCTCTTTCCCCCAAGCTTCCCCCAAGGAAGGGCCCCTCTTTGTGGCATTATTACAGCATATTAACTGTCCTTCTCCACTGCCCAGTTCTGGGTCCTGTCAGGGAAAGTATGCTGTTGTAGTTAACTCTGGGTCCCTGTGTCTATTGTCACCTATGAAAGCATTTCAAGAGTGGCAAGTGATGGCATTCATAAAAGAACAAATAAAATAGCAGCAGGGAGACAAATCATCCATGACCTGACGAACCAGCACCTTGAGGTGAATGTAATTGTGGATTAGAAAGACAGAGTCACCTGTGCAAATCACACCTGAGGAACTTAGAAATGTCTTCCATGGCGTACATTCCTGTAACGTCAGCTCAGTTCTCCCTATGCTTGGGACTGGTATATTCCAGCCAATAGGCCATTCAATTGAATGTGTTGACTCTTGGTTCCGTGAGACTTCTCAATGACCCAAGGGGAAATGTTTGGTAATTAGTACCTTGTGTAGCCCAACTAGGTGTTGGATGAATGACTTGGCTGGAATACAAGGGCTTGAAGCATCACCATGGCCTCCCCTTGCCGAAGGAACTAGGATGTGCCAAGATGTGCTTCTCAACTCTAGGTTGGGTAAAATCACCTTTGACACACAAGTCCAGTCTCTTCACAATAGATTAGTGGGAGCAATGCAAGTACACAGACTTCTGAATGAATGCTTGCTTGTTCCATGCACAACTGAGGGAAGGTTGAGAAAACTATAACCTGACTAGTAAGTAGAAACTGTTTCCTCTAGCCCAGACTACTTCTTGGGCCAGTTTTTCTGTCAATCCTCTATGGTGCCCCCAGGCCTCCCTAGGTCTCTTTTTACAAGCTGGCAGATGTGTTTGATGCAGTACTGGCAAAATGACATACAGATGGTCATCCATATGGTGCCAGTTTGGCTCTGGCTCCTGGAGAAAATTCTGGAAGCCTGCTCAGCTCTGAAAGATACCCACCAGCTTTGTACACTAGATCCAGAACTGACTGCTCATGTCGGGGGTGGGGAGTAGGGGACACGCAAGTGGGAAGCAGGTGTTTCTCATAAATTCTAACCCCACCAATCAAGCCCGTGGTATAGGAGAAAACAGGATGAGAAAGTATCATTATCTAAGGAGTGAAATGAACTGAATGCCACAGAAGCAGTGGATGGGTCCAGATTCCCATAACATAAAAGATCCTATTTCAGGCAGGCTTTGCTTCAGGGCATGCCAGAAACTTGAAGACAGAGAGTGTGAGAACTTCAAGTTTAATTCCAGTTGATGCAGTGCCTGGGTTGTTCAATCTAATAAGGGCTCGAAGCAGCCAAGAACAGTTTCACTCGATGTTTATTGAACTACTGTTTGTCAGGCACTGTTCTGGGTGCCGGAGATAAAATAATGAGCAGTTTCCATAGGTCCTTTTAGAAACTGACATCTCAGAAGGTAGATAATAGAAGCAAACAAATAAGGAACTGTGTGAGAGAAGTAAGTGTTATGCAGAAAAGTAATTAGGGGGATGTGATAGATAAAAACTGAGTTGCTTCTTTAGGTTGGGTGGTTCCAGAAGTCCTCTTTGAAAAGCTGACGTTTGAAACTACAATCTGAACTACAAGGAGGAACCAGTTAACCACACAGGTACCAGGGAATAGCAGTGCAAAGACCCAAGGAGAGACCAGTGATGCTGAAGGGCAGGTAGATAGCATTATCTAGTCAGAGGGGACCCTGCAGAAATCAGAACCCTGGTCAACAGTAGAGGAGTCCAGAAACCAATCCAGTCATGGGTTGAAAGCAACACACCTGTAGATGAGGGGGCCTGGGGGAGCTGAGGATTAATGGTAACAAACTCAATAATACTTACCATTGGGATGTTCAGAATTATAAGAGGGATTTACACCAAGCATTGGATCATGGAGACAGGAAACTCTGTAACGGACAGATTATATCTTTGTACCAGAGTAACAGCTCCAAGAGTATTCGGACTCTGTGCAGCCATGACGAGTCATGGGCACAGACTTAACAGGCTGAGGGTCAGCCATGGCTGTGTGTTTCTGCTAAACCTTGGGCCTTGTCCATGAGAGCCCCACTGTGGTGCATCTAACATTGGTGTCAAGCTCCTTCTCACCTGCACTCCTGCTCTGCAGAGCCTGGGAATTGAAAACCACTTCCTTTTCCAGTTCCCACATAACCTACTCCCCAGCAGACTCACCCATCGGAAAGTGGGGAAATGTAACATAGTCATGTAAGGTAACCATGTGGTAAGGGAACAGAAGTGGTGACAATGAGGTTTCTTGGAGGAAGCTATAGTCCCACTGCCTGCTCCCTGGCATCAGAGACAATGAAGTGGGCCTAGACATTGGGCATGTCTCCTGGCTGGTTTCCTGACTCCTGTAGGCTCATGTCTTGCAATACATTCCTTTACCCTTAAGCTATCTATACCCATGAGCAATGTACCCATTTACAAAGAAACCTGCAGATTCTCCTTGGAAAAGCTTCATCCGTGGGAGAGAAGCAACAGATATAATCAGCTTAGCCCAGCAACACAGTTTCTGCCATCAGAAGAAAAATTCTGCCCTTCAGACTGCAAGGCTTCTGTCGGAATGAATCCCATTAAGAACAGAACTGTCAGTAATAGTGGAAAGAACTGTAGACCAACACATGTAAAACACCAAAGCGGCCCTCCCTGGTGGCGCAGCGGGTTAAAGCACAGCACTAAGAAGCTTAAGCCACTTCCGCATGAGTTCGATCCCCACTTGCCTCGGAGGAGATCCACATGGCGCGGCAGACCTCTCCTGACCCGCCCGCTGCTCCCCTCAGCAGTGTACTTCATCTATCTGCCTGTTCTGCTCCCCGCTCTGTCTCTGGTGAATCCTCTCACCCTCAGCTTCTCTGGCCTGTACCCCAGTTCTGTATGAATAAATAAATTAAAAAAAAAAACACCAAAGCACAGCTAGCCCTGCTGGCCGCCATCCCTCAGAGGAGAAGGGGGGTCCCACCCAACACTTCACATTATTCAGCAGCTTTGGCATCCCAAAGGCCCTACTTAGGGGTCACATCATCACCTGCCAAGACATGACAGTCCATCAGCTGTTCATTGGGAGTTTCCAGAACCTAATGAGCCTTCAGCTGGAGCAGTGCTGCTCTAGAAAGGAGAGAATTCATTTGTGAGCTCAGGCGTAGCTCTCTCGTGGCCCCCCAGGATGATGTGGGCAGGGGACCTATTGGGAGGCAGATGTGAGACACTACCTGGGGACCCCCTATAATGTTGGGGGAATGCTTTTCTTTGAGGCCTTGTGAAATACCCTGGGAGTTCCCAGAGTTTCACGGGGCTTGTTTGTGAGCTGCTGTGTGGGGCTCCCCAGGGGCCCCCATAAATGTCATTGAGGGTCTCACATCTGTGAGTGCATGTGAGACAAGCCTTAGGGAATCAGAGAGAGATCTGGGAGGGACTCTCACTCATGAGCCCATGGGAGACCTCCCTGAGAGGACATCTCTATGTGGGGGCACTTGTATGTGAAACCCTCCAGGCTCAAATAATTCTGGTGCCTTTGTCTTTACAAACATTTTTACATTTTTACATTCATTTTTGATTATTGAGAAATGTACCAGTTCAGCCCTTCAAACTTATTATTCACATCTGGCAATTCTTCTGTTGAGGTTATCAAAACCCCTGGCTTGGCAGCCATTTTTGGCCCCATCTCCCGAGTTATCCTTAGGATACAACCTTTCATTCCTCCTTTTTTGCAGGATTCCCTCAGTGTTACCCCCTTATCATGTACACGTGAAAAATAGGAGGTTTCACAAACTGGTTGGCTTGTATCAAGAAAGGAATATTCAGGGCCTCCAGTTGTTCTGGTGTACCCCTTTTATTCCAGCATCCCATTTCTCATCCCTGCCCCCACTCCTGTCCCCACTCCGATATCAAACACTTCCACTCCCTGCAACTTGCTGAAGTACCGGGTGCCTCCAAAACCCACTTGAGAACAAGAGATAAGAGTAAACAATTCACAAGGGAAGAAACACAAATGTCTCCTAAACACTTGGGAAGATGTCCAACCCCACTAATTGTTTAAGAAATGAAGCTTCAAACCAAGTTGCCATTTCCATCCATTAAATTTTTTTTTTTCCCAAATAAATCCAGAGCTGGCATTGCCACTTGTTATGGGGGCACTTTAAAGTGATACAAATTTGGGGAAAGCAATTAGTATTATATACCAAAAGCCTTTAATATGTTCTTCCCTTTGAAATTGTTATTCTGTTCTATACATCTATCTTAAGAAATAAATCAGATTGGGCCCTCCCTAGTGGCACAGCAGGTTAAAGCACAGCACTAAGAAGCTAAAGCCACTCCAGCATGAATTCAACCCCCTGCCAGGAGGTGACCCACATGGCGTGGCAGACCTCTCCTGACCTACCCGCTGCTCCCCTCAGCAGCATACTTCATAGATCACACAAGGGAGGAGTGCTCCCCACTCTGTCTCTGGTGAATCCTCTCACTGCCCCTGCACCTCTGGCCTGTATCCCAGTTCTATATGCATAAATAAATAAATCTTTTTAAAAAATGAAACAAATCAGATTTCTGCAAAATGATATGTATTGTGCTGTTATTAAGGCAACTGCAAAACAAACACAAAAACATAAATGTCCAACAAAGAATAATGATACACATGTGTAGCAGAATGTTAACAAATACTATGCATTGTGTTTTTAAACAAATGATTACATGAAGAATTGTTTATAGTAGAATATTAAATGGGGGGAACTTAGGGTTCAAAGACATGCATTAGGGCAACCTGATGAAAGACCCAACTCCAAAATACAAACTATAAGACAATCTTACAGTACAGAAGATGCTGTCCCACTTAAAAAGTGGACCAAAGGGGCCCTCCCTGGTGGCGCAGCGGGTTAAAGCACAGCACTGAGAAGCTTGAGCCACTTCCACATGAGTTCGATCCCCGCCTGCCCCAGAGGTGACCACATGGCACGGCAGACCTCTCCTGACCTGCCCGCTGCTCCCCTCAGCAGTGTGTTTTGTTGACCTGCCTGTTCTGCTCCTCACTCTTGTCTCTGGTGAATCCTCTCACCCTCCGCATCTCTGGCCTGTACCCCAGTTCTGTATGAATAAATAAATCTTTAAAAAAAAAAAAAGTGGACCAAAGACTTGAAGTCTCCTCACAGAGGAAGACATGAGTATGGTCAGCAAGCACCGGAATGATGTTCAACATCAGTAATTATCAGAGAAATGTAAATGAAAGCAATGAGACAGTACCACACACTCACTGAATGCCTGACATTTAAAGGACAGCAATCCTGTGTATTGCAAAGATTTTGGACAACTGGAATTTTCATGTACTATAGGTGAGAGTTTAAAATACTCCAGCAACTGGATTAAAAAGATGTGGTACATATACACTATTACTCAGCAACCAAAAAAAAGAAACATATGCCTTTTGCAGCAACATGGATGGAGCTGGAGAAGATCATGCTTAGTGAGATAAGCCAGAAAGAGAAGGAAAAATAGTAGATGGTTTCTCTCATAACAGGAATATAACAGAACAGGCAAAAAAATAATGATAATGATGAACAGCTCTATACCAGAGACATTTTGTGGGGGTGGCGTGGGGAGCAGGATCAAAAACAGTGGGGGGAAGAGGGATACACTGGACTATGGTGATGGCACACGGGTGATTTGGTGATGGGAAGCCCAAGGGGATTGCAACTGAGATGGAAAAATATACAAAATGATGTCAAAATAAACTATTATATATAAATTTTTAAAAATAGTCCAGCAACTTTAGAGAACAATTTGACAGTAGAGCCTCAGAAAGTTAGACATACTTTTACCATATTAGCTCACAATCCCACTCCTAGAAAAATAAAAGTATATGTCACAAAATTACCTGAATATGAATGCTTATTGGAACTTTGTCAAAACTGACAACAATCCAAATGTAGAATGATAGATGAATGAATAAACAAATTATGCCACCTACATAGAATGGAATATTACTCAGCAGTACAAAGAACAAACAACCTGGAAGAACCTCAAAAACATTATGCCAAGAAAAAGAAGCCAGACCAAATGTATACACACTGCATGTTCTACTTATATAAGATCCCAGAATAGGCAAAAATAGTAGTTACTTGGGGCTGGATACAGAAGGGGATATAAGGATTGATGGGAAAGGGGCACAAAGGAAATTTTTGAATATGAAAATGTTCAGTATCTTGTCTAAGGTGAATTTGTTAAAATTCAATGAATTATACACTTAAGTGGGCATGTTTATTTTATTTTATCTCAACATTTTTGTTTCCTAATTTGTATATAGAAACTTCCAGTAAAAGGTGATACATTAAAGGCACCTCTCTCCAAGAACCCACAAAGTAATAGTAAGGGAAAAAGGACAAGTTAGGGGTCCAATTTCAAAATACACAAGCAAACTAGAAATTTGATGGAAGAGGAGTGGTAACTGATCCAGTTGGGTAGTGGGTCCCTCAACTTAGAACACGTCCAGTGAGTGACTTGGCCAAAAGAAGGTTAGGCACTCAGAAATGCCAACTGTGAATACATGCAGGTGTACAGCAAGGAGGTGACTGCAGAAGAATTAATTGAATGTCTGTAGGTGGAACAGCTATTCTGATACCCAGCCCCTATGTGGCAACAGAAAGCAGTCAAGTGTTTCCTACTCCACCCCTAATAAAACATCAATGTGCTCCAATTTTACACAACATGGAGCGGGGGAGAGAGGTTAAACACCCAGAAAAAATTGCAGGAAATCTCCAGAAAATAAATTTTAAAAGGAAAGATAAGAAAATCAAGTCTGAATCCAGAAATTCCAAATCCAGATATTAGGATTTTCAGAGAAAATAGAAGAAATCATTAAAGAAATAATAAAAGAAGAATTTCCAGAGCTGAAGTACATGAGCCTGCAGAGTGAAAGGACACCTATCCTAGTACAGTGGCTGAGAAATTACTTGGCACACTACTGCAAAATTTAAGAATATGATGGATAAAAGTAAAATCCTAAAAGTTTACAGAGGTTGAAAAATAAGACATCTGCAAAGGAACTGGAATCAGGTTGGCCTCAGTCTTTTTCAATGTTCTGAAAGTAAATTACCCTGAACCTAGAATTTTCTGCATGATAAAAGCATTGATTAAAAGTTATATGAGGCCCTCCCTGGTGGCGCAGCGGGTTAAAGCACAGCACTGAGAATCTAAAAGCCGCTTCTGCATGAGTTCGATTCCCGCCTGCCCCGGAGGTGACCACATGGCGTGGCAGACCTCTCCTGACCCGCCCGCTGCTCCCCTCAGCAGTGTACTTCGTTGATCTGCCTGTTCTGTTCCCCACTCTGTCTCTGGTGAAGCCTCTCGCCGCCCCTGAGCCTCTGGCCTGTACCCCAGTTCTGTATACACAAATAAATAAATCTTAAAAAAAAAAAAAAAAGTTATATGAAATACACAGGGTTAAAAAACAAAACAAAACAAAACTACCTCCTTCACATCAAATTTTTGGAAGTTGTTTGATGTGTTGCAACCAAACAGATAATCTCAACAAAGGAAACATGGAGCCACTTCTGGAAGAGTGGGAGGAAGTCTCAGCTGGGAGGTACAGCAGACTCAGAGAGAGGAGTCTGGATAAGAGCAGAACAGAGGCCCCTAGAGGAGGGTGAGGCCCCTCGGGATGAGCCTTGCTGGATGAGGTGAAACAGAACTTTTATAAAGGAAAAGAAAATAGATGGTCAAAACCTAAGCAAAACAGAGAAGATGGTTAGGCAGCACCTACCCTCCAAGCACCGTGCCGCAGTGGTGGTGAAGCAGCCGACTGGTACACTAGTCTTTCCCAATTCTATTTTCCAGGTGAACTCAGAGGAAAGAGGGAAATGGTGAAGGTTGTGTGGTGAACCACATAAATGTTGACACTGAAAAAGCCAAAACACCGTTGACAGAAGTGGATCTGGGGACTCTGGTTGAGGAGCTGAAAAAGATGGGGTGCTAATAGCCTCCCTGTAGAAACGCTGTACCCAAATAACCATAGAAAGTGGACAGAACGAGATTTAAAAGACAGGTGTTTCTTACAGCAGAGGAATTACAACCATGGAGGAGACAGCAACCTCATCAGCATAGCAGGAAGTCTAGTGGAATGTCTAACATTGAGAAGCAGGAAACCGTGGTAGGCTCGTGTCAAATGGAGACCCAGGCTGGCATAACCAGCAGAAGAAAACCCCAGAGAGGCTAAAAGCAGCTGCCTCTGAGGACAGGCCTAGGCTTAGGTGGGTGAGGACGCTGGAACCGCCTTTCATACTGATCTCTCCTCTACTTGCTACTTTTACTTAATCATGTGCACAAATGACTTGACTCAAGTTTTAAAAAAAAAAAAATTTTTTTAAAGAACTATACACAGAATATGACTGCTAACATTGTAAGAATATAGAAATAATTTCACAGGAAAAAGGTCTTGACAGAAATATAGGAGCTCTGCCTGGGTGGAAATTTTGGATGCTATTTAGTCTCTTCCAATTACCCAAATATCTTATCCTCTACATATGCTATCAACAATAAAAAAATACACATCAAGAATTAAAGAATGGTTGGGGTGAAATGAGAGGAACAAAACTGAATATAAAAATGAGCTCAATTATTGAAAATAATATGCTGAAAGCAGAAATATATAAGAAAATCTTAAATCCGAGACAAGGATGAATAGCAACAAACACCTGGGATTCTTTATTGTGCAACCAAACTTGACTCCAGGAGAGCTGGGATTAATCAGTCTCCCCATGGAGAAGTAAAGAAGAAATAAAATAAAAAGGACCCAGAACTCTGTCTGCAAATGCCCTCCAAGGGGAGAATGAGAAATCACCGGTGTGTTCTCTAGCCAAGTGCATTCATAAGACTTTCTGAAAACCATCAAGTTTGCTGGTCTCCAAGAGACTGTCAGCAACAAGAAACATATGACATGGATGCACAGTGTCTATATTTCAAGCATCAGGAGTTCCTTGGCTGTCCCTGTCGCCACCTGCAATTGCATAAGACCAAAGTAAATATAACAAGATGTTGAACAGGAAGTTTTGCCTGGGGCATCATGATACAATAGCCATGACATTCCAGAATTTGGTGCCAGAGATGATGCAAATTTTCAGGAGAAAATCCCAAAATTTGTTACAGAACTCAAACTTCATACCCACACCCAAAATGAGGGCATAAAATGGTTTGGTTGTAAGAGATTAAAAGGAGAAAGATTTATTTGGGCAAAGATCCATGATGTGTTGTGAGCCTTTTCCTTTTCATGAAGGAGGGTAAGAGATGCCTGGTCCTGATTTCAAAGATAGCAAAAAAGGCTTCAGAAAAGCCCTTCAAAAAAATTGGTTCATAACCCCAGTGATTGGAAGGGTGACACAGGAACCCCATGTTGGATTCCAAAGCAGGGAGAGATGGACTGGCTCCAAATTCCCAGATACTTGAGTGTTTCCCTCTGACCAGATGTGAACCAAGTGATGCAAGAGCAAGAAGGTGTGCTCACATTGAAACTTGTCCAAGCAGTCTCCTGGGCAGTGAAGAATCTTCACCAGGGAGAAGCTGAAATGATCTCCAGCTGCTCTGAGATGTGGGAAGCGTGTTGTGTGTGCTGGAAGGGAGTCCTCCCCGCAACCAGGAAAGCTGCAGGGAAGGACCCCAGGGAAGGAGAGCCTCTCAAAGACACAACCTCACCCAAGAATATCAGCCTTCCAGTCAGCTAAGAACTTCCTGCCCTGCTCCTCTCTTCACTTCTGCCTGCTTCCAGTCAAAAGGATCTGACTGGAGAGATAGAGGAGAAGCATAAAGAAACCCACAGTGGTCACCCCTATGCCTGTCCCTGCTATCACTGACCATAGGCTTCCTGCTGGCAGTAGCTCTTGCTGTTGAGTTCTGGGGTTTCAGTCATTGTAAGGAGCAGGACATTCCAATTTTAGGTGAAGACAGTGGTTGGTGACTTGGAGTAACTGCAAGTCAGTTATAAAAGAGAGAAAGGAAAGTTACAGACCTGCAAGTTTTTATCCAGTGGAGAGGGAAAAACATCCATCCTTGAATAAACTTGAAAAGGGGGATGGAAATGAAAATAACACTGCTTTGTAATCCTATCTCAGGAATCTTCATTGTTTGCCTGCCTTGAAATCCACTGCTTCTCTAAATCAAAAGCAACCAAACTCCCCACAGTCACACTCAATCCCACCCTTTATATAAAGCTGTAACCTCACCAATGAAAATGTTCAAAAGGACAAATAATGTGTTCCCAGAGAATGGGAGGAGAGTTGGAAGTACAGGAAACCCTACAGAAGAAGTTGGAAGGCATTTGAACAGCCACTGCTATTCTCAGGATCCAGATATTCTGCATCACCAAAACAGTAGGTCCAGAAAGATCTATCAGCAGCACCAAAAGGAAGTAACCATGGATAGAAATATGGTTCTGGAAGAAAAGAAGAGCAATGTTTTGGTGAGCACTTTCCATAACTAGTAACTTTTACATGCATCACGTCACTTAATTTTTGCCACCATCGTGCAAAGTAATGCCCTTATCTCCATTTTACAGAGGAACCACTGGGGTTAGTAGAGTCTGAGTGCCTTGCTTTTGCCAAGTGTGTGTGTGTGTGTGTGTGTGTGTGTGTGTGTGTGTGTGTGTCCCATTCCTCTTCCATCTTAGCCAGCAGCCTTTCTATATTGTTAAATATTTATGTAACAATTCCAATGGGCAATGTAATGTGAGGGGCCAGGAGGTGGTTGGCTGATGGGCCTATGAATGATGCCAGAAAGTCAATATAGGAAGACAGTGTGCCAGGTAGGCCAAGCCCCAAAACACAGGCCCATTTTAAATAAGGAATGTCTGCCCATAGGCCCTTGCTGAGAGAGGCAGATCCCAGACCCCCAACAGCATGCTCATTGACAGGCAGGTCTGTAAAGGGACCTTGTTTAGTCACATTCTCCAGAGAACTAGAACCTATGGGAGACCAGATGATTGACTGATACATAAATAAGTAGATAGATAGATACATAGGTAGGTAGATACTTAGATATAGACTGATAGTTTTATTATAAAGAATTGGCTCATACAATTATGGGGACAGAAGTTCAAGATTCACCATCAGTAAGCTGGAGGCCCAGAAGAGCCAGCGATGTAGGAACAGCCTTTCAGTCTGAGGGTCTGAAGCCCAGGAAGCTAGTGATATGAGCTCAGTCTAAGAGCAGGAAAAAACTAATGTCTCAACTCATCTGGCAGATGAATTTCTTATTTAGTCTTTTTGTTCTAGTCAGATCTTTAACTGATTAGATAAGGGCTGCCTGCATGAGGAAGGGCTCTCTGCCTCACTCAGTTCACCCATTCAAAGGTTAATTTCATCAGAAACTCCCACACAGATGCCCTGGGAATGATTGACCAGGTATCAGGGCATTCATGGCTCACTCTAGTTGACATAAAATTAACTGTTATGTATCTAGAACAAAATCTCTATTCAAACAGGAGCCATGGGGATTAATCAGACCCATTAGATTTTCTCCTCCCCTCCCACTGCATAAACACCCCCCTCCCCAATATGGGAAAGATCAGGAGTAGAAGTCAAAAGATAAGCCTAAAGCATGGTAAGCACAAACTAGAGAATGAGGAAGCTACCTGATAGAGAAAAGATATATTTGCAACAGGGGTGAATTGGTTGATTGACTGTTGCAGTATCAGCGAAGTGGAGCTAGGAGTTGAATCTCCAAGACAGCAAAAGGGCAAGAATTCTTGCTGCTGAGAAACCAAAAGATTAACTCAGTCCTAACAGCTCAAGGGAGACTTCGGGTTCCTGAAACTATTCCAATGTCCAAGAGGCCTACTGATTTAGCTGTTCTGCCTTCCCATGAGATCTCCATCATCTTTCAAAACAGGCATGAGGAAATTATTATCTGTGGGTCAAATCCAACCTGTAATTGTCAATAAAGTTTAAGTGCAACACAACCACACCCGTGCGATCACAATATTGTTTGTGCCTGCTTTGACAAGGTTGCATCGTCGTGACGAGACCTTATAAGCCATAAAGCCTGGAATTTTTATTGTCTGTCTCTTTCCAGAAAAGGTTTGCCTTCAGGTTAACATTTATTATTGAGCTCTTTCAATATGCCAGACACTTCTTAATGCTTTACTTACAAAATCTCACCTTGCTTTCACAAAGTCCCTGTGAGATTAATCCAGTTCTCTCATTACTAGAATTTTACAGCTGAGGAAACAAAGGCGTGGAGAGGTTAAGTAACAATTTTCTCCAAGTCATACATTGTAAAGGAAAATGCACACCCTGCAGCTTGATTCTGGAGTCTGTTTTCAACTTCTGAAGCAATACTGCCATCCCACCACTGTTTAGCTCATGTATCTTCACAATAAATACATTGGTAGAATAAAACTTTTTTTAATGCCAGAGACATTAAACATTAAACAAAAAAAGATGGCTTGAAAAGGATTTTTTTTTTTAAGCCAAGAGCCATTTTGGTTGACAAACTTAAGGATGTTAGGAGATCTAGCTTCCTCACCAGATATGAGAGTCTGGTCCCACCACCAATCTGCTTCTTTATTGTAGAAAGAAGGGGTACCCCAGTGCCCCCATACTCCTTGGTGGATAATGTGCTGGCTAGAGCCAGGGAATCACTGCGACTCTGTGCCCAGGATGTGGGCAGAGCTGCACCGAAGGCCTGGGCAGACATGGTGGCCTCAGAGAGGCAGGGATCACAGGTGGGGACATCACGCCCATCTCCTCTGTGTGGAGGTAAGCCCAGGGTCCAGTCCTGGCCTTCAAAAGTCCAACAAAGTTTTTGTGGGAAGATATAAGATGCCTCTACCACCATGACCGAAAGTAAAATAAAATAAAAATACAACTACTAAGATCAATATGAACTAGGGGAAAAGAAGAACAGTCAGGAGTCTGTGGTTCCTGCTCCCCAAAGTTTAAGAGCACAGGCTTTGATCATTGCCTGAAGGGGCGCAGTCCATGGGATACCTTCTGCTGCGAGGCACAGGTACCCACCAGTCAGAAGAGAGGCGGGGAGGGGTGGCGAGCGGCAGGTGTTAACCTTTGGTGACAGAGCTGTGCAGAAGATCCTGGGAGGGACTTAGGAGGCTGGAGTGGGTGCTGGGGGAGGTGGAGGCAGCAGCCATTCACCAACTGGATGAGGACGCATCATCATTTTATACACATAAGGTCAGACCCATGCTGAACATTAGCTCAGAATGGAAATATCTAGACTCTGACCCTACAGAGAATTTAGATTAGCACTTGCCAACCATATCAGATCCTATGGTGTGAATCACGCCGTATCCTGACTAAAACTGCAGCTTCTAAGTCTCGAGGTCAGAGGTACTGGCGGGCTGGATTTTTACATCGACCTGAGGCAGTAATCTAGTCCAGTGTTTCCAAACATCTCCAGTGATAAGAAACTAATTATTGGACTCAACTCACAACTTCTTAATCAGACTTACAGGAGAGAGACCTGGGAAGGTGAACTACCCAGGGAGTAGGGGGGCACTGGGGTACCCCTTCATTCTATAACAAAGAAACATATTGGTGGTGGTGGTGGGACCAGATCCTCATATCTGGTGAGGAGACTAGATCTCCTAACATCCTTAAAACAAGAATTTCTTTTCCCCCACAACCCCCACCCCCGCCCCAAATAATGTGTATTTATGAACTGTCTACCAATCCTCATAACAAGGAGGGAATTTATGCGATAAGTATTTTGACACCTCCTTTACAAAGGAGCCTAGAGCAAGGAAAGTGACTCATCCAGGGTCCAACACCTCAAACATAGTGGAACAAAGATTCAGAGTGCGGGCCCTCGTCCCCAAATAAAGGATTCCACTTCCTTTTCCACCAACCACCTGCACAGCACAAAGGCTGCTGTGATTCAAACACACCTATAAGAAACAAATACACTTCCCCTTGGGGATCTACTCTAAAGGAAACCGAAAGCCTACGTCAAGACGTACTGGTAAACTCCTGCACAGTTCCTTACTTAGCTTATCGCTTCCCAGGCTTCTAGAAAGTTCTTAACTTCTATTTATAGTTGACCCAGAAAGCATCAATTCTTCCCTTCTTGGGGCTCCTGAGACCCCTGTCTCAGGCCTCTGCTACTCTGCATGTGGGCAGAATGGGGATTTAAACACTTGCTGTTACCCAAAAGTCTTGATAGCATCACACCATCTTTCACTGACTATGCTGAGACCACTTCCTCTCTCTCCTGACTGCTTGCATAGTTAAGTTAATTACCAACCTCCATTCTGTTGAATTAATTGCCTCTGCAGCTGACCTCTTCTGCGCTGACCTGCAGTGGGAATGTGAAGGGAAGGAAGACTGGTGACCCGTTCTCAGGCAAGGGATTCTCCATGGCAAGGGTGCCACACTGTGGAAGGCTGTACCCCTCCTTTTGGGCTCAGCCTGTGCCCACACTTTCTCCCTTCCGCCCTGAAGTCTTAAATCCTTCCAGTGTGTCCAGACCCAATTCTGTGGTCAGTAGTCACGCTTGAAAGCTAACCAGAAATAGTGACTGAGTTGCCCTTAACAGCCATATTTTCATAGTCTTTGCTAAGCATGGTGTCTTCCATAAATGATTCATGGGGGAACTCTAAGTGCATTTTATTTTCTAATAACCATCTCTCTCTGCCAGTCCATTATAGATGAACTCAGATACGGAAGAGTGGTGAACCCTTATGAAAGATTACCCCCCATGTGCCCAAAATGACCACGCTGACCTTAGCAATATTAATCCCTGGCCCAATTTTGCTGAATATGCCATACACATCCTCAGGTCACTGGAGCCGTGGTTCACGGTATTTTTTTTTCTCTCTCTATATTAAGCAACCTGTATATAATGGTTTAATCATGAATGTGAATGTGCAGACACAAATCACAACTTTTGGATCCTAGAAGTAAAAGGTGGCATGAACTATCCAAAGGTCATCTAATCCATCCCCCAGCATCTCCAAAGGCATTGCCCACATCATTCCAGTCAGATTCATATGCTGGCTCTTGTTCAAAACAAATTGTAACCCCAGGATGAAGCTGTCAAAGCTTTTCCTGTCATCTTTTCGGTGTTTAGTTGGTCTCCTGAAAATCCTCATGCTGTTATGATAGATTTCCCCTTCTTCAGTGAAGAGGGCAACAGCCCACCAAGTGAATGAGGCTGATTTACCATCAGTAAATTAGGAGATGGTACCTGGGTTTACATTTCTGTTCTCCATCAAGGCATCTGTTTATTTAATTGATGGCCTCTGCCTTCTTTAAAGGTTACCCTGATATTTAGCAGGGTGTCTGGAGAGGCTGAGACGTGATAAATTATACCTGCCTTTATTCTCCTCCATCATCACCACCATCTTATAAGAGCAACCCTCACCGTGTAGACTTCATCCATTTAGTACTAACCACGTTGCTCACCTTTGTGGAAACCCATCAATGATCTGACAATTTCCAAACTGAATGATCTCTTTGTGATCCTGATGTGGCTTGAATTCTTTAAAACACTGTGTAAATTACGAGCACTTAAAGGAAACATATATATACAGCCTAGAGGAGATTTGGGAATGGAGTCCCGGGCTTAAAGATTTGATTTCCTAGGAATGCCCCTGGATTCATTTTTCTCTTGCTGCTGTAACAAACATAGTGGGCTAAAACAACACAAATTCATTACCTTTTAGTTCTGAGGATCCAAAGTTCAAAACTCAAGGCCACCTTCCATTCTGGAAGTTCTAGAGGAGAATTCACTTAGTCTTACCTTTCCTGATTCCTAGCAGCTGTTGAAATTCCTTGACTTGAAACCCCTTCCTCCATTCTCAAATCAGCAGAGGCTGTTGCAGTCTTTCTCACATCACCTCACTCTGACACTGACACCGCCTTCTTCTCCCATCTTTCAGGGCCCTCATGAGTTCATAGGACCCATATGTATGATTGAAATTGATCTCCCTATTTTAAGATCAGCTGATTAACAACCTTAATTACACCTGCATCCTTAATTCCCATCTTGTCAGGTAACAATATATTTTAAGGATTAAGATGTGGATGTCAGGCCCTCTCTGGTGGCATAGTGGGTTAAAGAGCAGCACTGCAAGCTAGCCACCACTACTTCAATGTGAGTTCGATCTCTGGCTCCAGAGGGATGGTGTGGCAGACCTCTCCTGTCTTGTCCGCTTCTCCCCTCAGCAGTGTACTTCATTGATCTGCCAGTTCTGCTCCCCACTCTGTCTCTGGTGAATCCTCTCACCACCCCTGCACCTCTGGCCTGTACCCCAGTTCTGTTATGTATAAATAAACCTTAAAAAAAAAAAAAAAGACATGAATGTCTTCAAGGAGCCATTGTTCTGCCTCCTGTGACTTCCTAACTGGTAGAGATGGAGCAGGTAGACCTGGGCCCTCCCTGGTGGCATAATGGGTTAAAGCACAGCAATATGAAGCCATCCACAGCCACTGCAGCACAAGTTCGATTCCCAGCCAGGGAGGTGACCCACATGGCACAGCAGGCCTCTCCTGTCTCACCCAGTGCTCCCCTCGGCAGTGGATTTCAGTATATCCACCTGTTCTATTTTCCACTCTGTCTCTAGTGAATCCTCTCACCACCCCTGCACCTCTGGCCTGTACCCTAGTTCTGTATGCACCAATAAATAAATCTTTTTTTTAAAAAAAGTGGAATAGGTAGACCTTACTAAGTCCTGTTTCAGTGTAGTTCAAAGGTTCAGGAAAAATATAACTTTTAAGTTGAGTGAACTGATATTGAAGATGCTGAGTTCCCAGCTCCTAAAGGCTTCAGCATAGAGTAGCAGGCCACTTTATCATAAATACATGGTGACAACATGCCAAGAGCTTTGCTAAGCACTGCCATGCTTTATATAACCCATCTTCACCAGAATCCTACCAAATCAAAGTTATTATTTTAAAGGAGATAAATGTGATGTTTTAAGAGATTGGTATGAGAATCACAGTTCTGTCCTGTATTTCAGTATGATCTTAGGCAAGTGCCTTAACTTCACCAGTCTTCAGGTTCTCCATCTGTAAAGTGGGTAGAACAATGAAACCTGCCACCAACAAGATTTATGAGGATTAAATACTGAAGATTAAGAGCAGTACTTTAACTCATTGGTTATATGAAGTATGCTGAATCCCAAACCTGCCTCTTGTAAAGGTTCAGTAGCTCTCACCGTTGGTAGATGGGGTGCAGTCCTTGGGTGTCTTCCCAGCACCTGGAAACTTCCTAGGGCCAATTTATGAGTCTCCAGTTGTCATATCTCCTCTAACCCCATGCTCATACCTGACTGGACCAGAGGTGGTCAACTGACTCACAATTAACCCAATAGATGTTCTCCCTCAAGAATCTGGAATTAGGTCCCTAACCGACATTTGACTTAGTCCCCATGGGTGACGTTCCCTGGACTTGTGGGATACTCATTTTCTCCATATGCACTGAGAAGCAGAAAAATATAAGGGGGAGAAGGATTGAAGCAGTTGACCGGAAAGGAGATGAAAGAAGAAAGATGGAAGCACCAACAGCTCTCCACATTCTTAGAATCCCTCCCCTTCAGAGCCCGCTGCCATGTGTATGTTCTTGTGAAGCCTTGAGTCTTCCTAATAAATCCCTCTATCTCAATTTAGTAGCTTTGAGATGGTCTCTGCTGTTTATAACCAAAGAGCGTCCATGCACAGGTGTTCACAAACATTTGCAGTCACCCCTCTCTTAGCTTACCCTTCTCTGCGTGTGGTGCCAAGCATTTCAGGTGACTTCCCCAGAGAGCACTGGACCAGAGGCAGAGCCGGACCAGTACCCAGAAGCTCTTGGCTGCCTAAGTCAAACCCTGGTCTCTGCCAGTGGCTGCCTTCAACTCTAACTCCTAGGAAGCTAATATGACTGGAAGGTGGGTGGAGTTGGGCAATGGGAAGCATCCCAGAGTCCTGGAAGGAGTTCAAAGAAAATTTCACATTGGGAAACCAAAAAACCCATTCAAGAAGCTAATTTTGAGGCAGGATCTGGGATTCTTCCAACAGCACCTGGATCTGTCTGGATAACTGGGAAAGAGAAGAGCCAGGAGTTCATTTGCATATATGCAAACAAGGCCCTCACAGCTGTCCAGAAGCCACCTCTGCTTGGAGCGCTGGCTCAGTGGCTGGGCCAGCTTTCATTTGTCTGCTCAGCCTTGGAAAAGAGAGTGAGACTGGCTTGCCAGAGCTTCCCACCAAGCTGACAGGAACACAGTCAACCCCACACCTCTTCAGAGTATGAAATTGGGGCCTTCCACCCCTGCCAGTTTCTCTGCTGGACAGGAGTCGAAAACCAGGCCTTCTCCTAAGCGAGGCCTTGCCTTCCCTTGCTGGGTAAGCCTAGGGAAAAGGGATACAATGGACAATGGGCCAAGGAATTGGGAAGCCTGATCTGAAATTGAGCCTGGCCCCTACATTCCCTAGCACCTTGAGCAAATATCTGTCTTTTTTTCTTTTCTATAAAATCTAGGGAAAGGGAGGAAAGGCCTGAAATTTTGTGTTTTGAGTCGCGGAGTACCTTCCCAAATGGATTGCCTTTTGCTGACAGCTGTGCAGCTCTGGCAGCCACAGCACTGGGGAAGGGTCGGGGGAGGTGGGCGGTCACCTCTCTCCCCACCTGTTCCTCTTATGGAG
This sequence comes from Condylura cristata, assembly GCF_000260355.1. Lineage (NCBI taxonomy): Eukaryota > Metazoa > Chordata > Mammalia > Eulipotyphla > Talpidae > Condylura > Condylura cristata. Next base: position 22,539,873 of record NW_004567114.1, on the reverse strand, counting down.
CCCTTGAGGCCCATCAAACACATTTTGAAAGCCACTGGATTCACTGTTCCCTAAGGTCCCTCTTTGCTGTCCCTGTCTCTGATTTGGGTTCATTATCACCGCCAAGTATCAGTGGGGTTGGAAAAGAGGTGAGGCTGAGCAGCGGCTAGACAGCTTTTATCGCCAAGCCCAAGGCCTGCCAACCACTCTGCAGCTCCAGTCAGCCTTCAAGTTTCTATTCATGGGCCTGCTCTTGGGAAAATCCTGGTAGAGGCCCTCAGCTCCCTCCACCTCTGCCTTGGCCTATCCCTGCCCCAAGGCCTCAGGAGGACTTCCTGAGCCCAGCACTGCTCCCTCTGACTGGGAGGGGCCTGCCCTGCCCACCTCAATGCCCTTGGGCCCACTCTCTCCCTTCCCCTCTGGGCTCTCTCACTCCTACACACATTCAAATTGCTACTGCCCTCAATCTCCCATCCCTTCCTCTCTGCCCCACCCCACTCACCCAACCTAGCCCAGACCATCCCTGGGAAAATACTGGAACAATATACCTGGAGAAGGAGATCAGGTATCTTGGGGTGGGAGGAACTGGTCCCTACACAGATGGTAAATCCCTGGGCAATTCTGGGCTTTCCTTTCTCTCCTCCTCCACCACCCTCCGCCCCCCCATCCTTAAACACACACCTCTCTGTTCCTGCTGGAGGACAGCCTCCCAGCACCCCACCCCCTGCTCTCCTGACTGGCATCCTGTCTCTGTCTGCCTTGGGTGACAGTTAACTAGCTGTGGGCCTGAGTCACTCTACCTCTGTAGGCTTGGACAAGGGGGTTAACTTTTGGTGATGTCACAGATCCCTTTGAGAATTTGACAAAAACCAGACATGGGTCGGTTTTGCAGGTGAGTTGGAAGCCCACCGTGGACAGAGAAAGGCTCTCCAGGGGCCTTGTCTGTGCTTACACTCAGGCTCCTCCTCATTTTGCCAGCTGCATGCAGGACCCTGAGCTGGAGACAGAGTGGAGCCATCCTAGCTTCCCGCTTCTAGCCCCCCCCCCTTCCTCCTCACCCCCTGCCACCAGAGCACTGCCCTGTGAGTTTCCCTCAGGCTGCAGCAGCTGCAGGAAAGAGGTAAAGAGGAAGGGAGGAAGGGGGAGGAGAGGACTGTGTCCCTTTGCAGATAGAACAGATGGCAAAGGGGCTTCGGCCCCTGACCCCAGGGCCCCTGTCTGCAGAGCGCCAGCCCACACGCAATTGGCCCCTGACTTTGCTCCAGCAAGCCTGGGCCCTTGCAGGTCTGAGTGACAGGGAGCTGAGTGATAGTGCCCTGGTCCAGGAGCCAGGAGCTTCCCTCACCCTCTACTCAAAATTAGCCTGCTTAGCGAGGTTCACAACACCCCCCGCTCAGAAACCCTTGGCAGCTCTCCTTGGCCTCCAGCAGAAGCTCCCAACTCTGTTTCCGCACAAGATACCCTGTCCCCTTGTTTTTGAGTCAGACTTCAGCTCCTGGTGCCTCTGCCTCAAGCCTCAAAACTCCTATTATCGTGGTCAGTCTGGACCAGGGGCCAGTGTTTCTTGTGTCCACGCATGTACAGGGAATAATCTCTCTCCTGCCTTCTCCCATCACCTAAACCCAAACTAGCCCAGACGCCAGCTCCTCTCTGAACCTCCTTAGCTTTCTCTTAAGTTGGAAGTCCTCTCTTGGCACCTTATCTGGCAGACCCGGCGGCCTCAGCCACTTTCCCCTCCTGTCCCAGAGTACACTTGGCAATGTGAAGCCATGTAACTATTTAGCTGTGGCCTGTGGTTTGCCAGATACAGGGCCAAGGCTTTGCCTATGTTTTCTCATTTAATCTTCTGTCAAAAACAAAATATAAGGTAAATGTAGTTACCCCACGGAGATAAAGAGACAAAGTCACACTTGCCTCAGCCCCACTCTGCCATCTAAGTTTTTTCTTTTTTTTTTTTTTGATATTTATTTATTTATTCAAACAGAACTGGGTACAGGTCAGAAGTGCAGGGGCAATGAGAAGATTCGCCAGAAACAGAGTGGGGAACAGAACAGGCAGATCTACTAAGTACACTGCTGAGGGGAGCAGTGGGCGGGTCAGAAGAGGTCTGCTGCGCCTTATCAGTCAGCTCCCTAGCCGGGGATCGAACTCACACTGAAGCAGCTGCAGCCAGCTTGCAGTGCTGCGTCCTAACCTATTGCACCACCAGGGAGGGCCCCCACCTATGTTTCTTAAGGGGATTTACATCTTGAGGGCAGAATCTTATTCACCTTGTTTCCTAAATGGGAGCCTTTGCCATACCTGTCATGAAGTGGTGGGAGAGAAGGCGGGGGAGGGGGGCGGAAATCCACAGATGCCAGGCACTATATATGTGTAATCATGTTTGATCATCACAGCAACTCTCTAAAGTATCTCCATTTTACAGATGAGGCAACTGAGGCCAGTGGCGCTTATGTAACACCCCTGCCGTCAGCAGCCCCATGCCCAGGCCCGCCCAGGCCTCCACCAGCCATCTCCTGGTGTGCACCAAGGCAAGGAGGAGTTTTCCTGTATCTCCCTTCAGCCAACAAATGGGTTCCCCAATGTTAGCATCCAATGACTTTTGTAATTGAAATGTATTTTCTAACTGGCTTCCATTAGGTAGTTGGAAATGTATTCCCAGCAGTAATAATTCTGGCCTCAAGACATAATTAAAAGCATACAGGAATGCAGTGTCTATTTTTTAAATGACATAACTAGAGAAAAGGTAATGAATTTGTGACACAACAAAAGCCCAACTACAAGATCACCCCAGAAATCATTCTGTTCCCCCCAAAGTTAGATCTAATTGAAAGGAGATAGGCCTTGATTCTTACCTAGTCTTTTAAATCAAAAGGTACTTATAAACCATTAGATTTTAAACCCTGTACTTCTAGAAATTCTTTATCAATGGCTTTAGCTTGCAGTGGTCTATAGTCTCTTTAAGGAGAAAGCTGATTTTTTTGTCCCACAGAAGCACTGAGATCATTTCCATCATTTATTATTTTTTTTTAAGTGTGTAGTAGATTTCCTTTAAGAAGAACCCAGGGTGGCCCACTTAATATAGATCCTATTAAATAATGCAGTGGGAGTTGAAAGATTCAGGTTTTAAGTGGGCCATAGTAACTTAGCAGAAGGAGATGGGTAAAAGTCCGGCCTCCCAGGCCTTGCTAGTCAGGAGTTACTTTTGCTGCACAGGGCCAGCCCACAGTGGGAGATTTTGCCAAGGTTCTGCCTCAGAGCCTCAGAGGGTAAAAGTCCTACATGTGGAAGCCAGAGTGTGGGCCACAACCCTTCCCGCTTTATTCCCTCTATTGCGCATTCACTCACTCATCTGCAATCATCCAGCATGTACTAAGAGAGTTGGGGTTCCACGGTGAATAAGACATACTCTGTGCTCCCCCTCAGCCTGAGTGGGGGAGCTCAGGAAATGAGCTGACAAAGGGAGCAGGAAGTGCCAGGTGCTAGAAGAGAGGAAGATGCCAGACACAGTGGGGCTCTGTGAAACGCATGGCTGTTTTGGGGGGGCCAGTCAGAAGACTCCACAAGAAGAGAGGTCTTGATAGTGTCTATGGGGGAAGAGAGCATCGGAAGAAGAGGTGGGAGCATGGAGGGCAGGGGAATTCTAGAGAAAACACTGTTCAGACGTAATGACAACAGACATTTGGAAGGTTGGACAAGCTCTCAGGAATTGTGGGAAATGAGGATCATAGGAAGCACCTGATATGCTTCAAGCTAAGGCTTAAAAAGCAGCCCAAGGAGCTCACCTTGGTGAGAATGAATAGAAGGTGCAAGAGGGAACAAAGGTTGAAAGGACCCACCCCACAGAGCGGACACCCACAGAGCGGACAAAACAGTAGGGGAGGCACTCGAACCCCCCTCTCTCCCCCAGGTTAACCCAGTTAAAGACTGAGAGCGCTGAGACCAGCTTTGGCTTCCGAATAGGGGTCTCTCTGCTGTCATGAGAGTGACTAGAACTCCGGGAAGTTTGGGCCCAGCAAGTCCAGTGTCCCTAGAATAAAGAGAGGCCTTTGCTCTCATTGTCCTCTCCCTTGGGAAGCCCACCTCCCCATCAGACCACTGCGACCGGAGTCCTACGCATGCCTTGGGGTGCAGCTCTTGTGCACCTGGCTCTTCCGAACGTGTCCTCGTTGCTAGGTGCGTTTGGGACCTGGCAAGCACCTGTGGTTTCATCCTCCATTGCCTGGGTGGGAACAGCGGTTCACCGTTTGCCACCCAGCCCGACCTGCCTTCCAAGTCTGTAGTAATGGTCAAACTGCATTCACGATGGCTGAGGCGACCCTCCCAGCATTTCTGTGGACACAGAGGTGTAAAGAGAACAAAAAGGGGGACCTAGAGGGCCCAGACCATGCTGGGCTCTCATCCCCCTCCACCCCTGGAGGCTCTCTGGAATTGTGTTTTCCCACTCTTTGGGGCTGAGCCTGTGTTTAGTCCCTGGAGGGGTTGGCATTATTTTCCTCAAGGCTTCCAGGGGGTTGACGAGCCGTTTCATATTTCTCTGTTTGGCAAATAGTCAGTCCCCTGCCTCTCCTCTCAGGAATCAGGAATCTCAGAAATTAAAGCCAGAGGGATTCAGGTTTCTTTGGGGGGGGGGGGCTGCCCCAGCAGATGCCAGTCAAGCCTGGAGGTGGGGGCACCCTGCCTTGGGTTTTCTCTGAGGGGTGGAAGTGAAGGAAGGAACAGCCCTGTTTAAGAAGCCCCGTTGTGGAGGGCAGACACAGGTCTCTGCCCAGGAAGAACTGGGCTGTGGGGACCAGTGGCATCCATGCGCTCTGTGTGGTGGCTGTGTTTCTCTTGGGTGGAAGGGGAACAGGCCCGGGGTGGAGCTTTCTGCACTGCAGAGGGCGGGCAGGAGTGAGTCCCAGCTGAGAGAAGCAGCCCGGCCCAGATGCCAGCAGACTAGGGCGTGTGGGAGGAGGGACAGACGAGGGGAATGAACCAGGCTGGGGAGCGGAGGCTTAGAGCTGGCAGGCGGGTGTGTGAGGAAGCACCGAGCTGACACCTGAATCTCACGAGCCTCCCCCTGGAGAACACTTTAATGAGGCTCACAGCTGTAATATCACAGAACGAACATTAACAATGCTAATTACCTAAAGTTTAGCCAGAACATTCTCAACACACCCGCCTTGGGAACTCTGTTGTTCTGGCCCTGTGGAAGCAAAGAGGGGCTGAAGCTTGGGCCCAGGAGGTGACAGCCACCACAGGCCTGCTTGGGGGGCAGGAGGAGACAGAGTATAGTGAGAGCTGCAGGCTGCAGGGCCCCTCAAGAGAGGAGCAAGTGAAGCCGTCTGACCGTGACGGGTTCTTCCTCTACTCTACTGAAGAGAAACCCAAAGGAAAGTCTCCAGCAGTAGTCAGGCCTCTTGGAGTAAGCTGGGCTAGATACTGTCCATTTGAGGCCCTCCCTGGTGGCACAGTGGGTCAAAGTGCAAGCCAACCATAGCCGCTTAGTGTGAGTTCAATCCCTGGCCCCAGAGGTGACCCACATGGCGCGGCAGACCTCTCCTGACCACCTGCTGCTCCCCTCAGCAGTGTACTTCGTTGGTCTGCCTGTTCTGCTCCCCACTCTGTCTCTGGTAAATCCTCTCACCGCCCCTGTACCTCTGGCCTGTACCCCAGTTATGTATGCATAAATAAATACACCTTTAGAAAAAAGAAACTACCCATTTGAACCTGGCTGAGGATCTTGAGTCCATGGTGGCCTCTTCTCATCAACTGCCTTCTGCAGCCTCAGGGGAACCACCCCACCCCACACCCCAACCTCCTACCACAGTAGACTCAAGATGGTCTTCAAATGCTGTGGCTTTCTCAAGCAGCAGGCCTAATGATATAAGACAGAATGTGAGAATTCTGCTGGCTGGTGGCTTGAGGTGAAGATTGAAACTCATGAATTTTCTTTCAAGCCCTGAACCCCAAAACCACTGGGTATCCCAAAGTCTCTTCCAGAATCTAGGCTTCTGCAGATGCTACTTGGAAAGCCACTGTTTGGAAACTGCCTACCTCTCTGGCTTTCACTGTGTCCCCTGTGAGCCCAGGCTATCTCCCAGGGCAACGCAGGGCCAGCTTTGTCAGAGACCCCCAAATTCCACTGATTCCAGGGAACTTTAGGGTTGAAGAGCAGACATGGGTACTGGTAAGTAGATTCCCCCTTGATCTGGTTAGCTCCTTAGCCAAAGCCGCCAGAGACTGAAGCTGGCATTACAGAAACTCACACCTGTTTCTATAAAGGCCCAAAGTCACCCAGCAAGAAATGGTCAGCCCTGGCCCTTCGGACTCCTCTCCCAAAGTGCAATCTCTGCTTCCCTAGACGGGAAACCACATTTTATCTGTCAGTTAGGTGCTCTTTAACTTGGGGTATTGGCGAGAACTTCAGCATCTTATCCCACTGCTCTGACCTTCCACCCCACTCCAGTCCATGCCTTTTCCCCTTCCCAAAGAAAGAACAAAGAGAATCCATTCTACTGTGGATTTGCCTGAACATAATGTGGGTCCCTCCACTTCCCCTCCCTCTTTGATCTCGCGACCCCCTCAGAGCCACGGCATGAGCTTCTGGTTTGTGTCAGCTAGGGGCCCAGGCCCAGTAGACCATGGTGCATTTTTGGCCTTCCCCAAAAATCCTCTCTAGGCAAAAGGAGAATAAGACAGGAATGCAAAACTGGGTTCCCTAGGGCAAAAGGAGAGCCTATCTCAACCTTCCATGAGGGTGAAGAGCCCCTGTGGGGGTGTTTTTCCCTGCCTGGACTTTGTCATGTGCTTGAATCCCCCCCACAGCTGGTAGGAACAACTCATCTCAGCCAGCCCATTCCCCCCCCCCCCCCCCCCCGGGGCAGATCCACGTCACTCTGGTGAAGGCCTGGCCTCTCTGCTCTGCCCTCTGTAGAAACGGTTCAGCAACCTGCTCTCAGCCCTCATCTGCAGCAATAATCAGTGGCTCCCCTGCTAGAAATAACCGCCCCATTTATGCTTAGGGAAGGAAAGGCTGGCGGCACATAACGTATGGAGGGTTCCAAGGAACTCTTAAGCAGCAGTGGGACCAAAGATGACCCAGTATCTCCCCATGAGCATGGCCACCTGTGTTTACTGACAGGCACAAGTCCATGCTCACTAAAGGAACAAACAAGTCTCTGCTGGTATTCTAACTTCTCCAGTGTGCCCCTTAACCCATTCATCACATGGGACAGAATTTATCTTCTCTGAAGTATCCCCAGTGCCTAGCACATAGTAGAAGCTCCATTTACATATGTGTCTAGATTTTGCTCTTGGAAGACTGACTCCTAGCCTGCAGCCCCTGGGAACCTCTCCCTGCAAGGTCCTGGCTCCTCACCTGGAGGCGGTACCTTTAAGGTGGTTGCTAAGCAGGTTGGAGACTCTGGGCAGACTCCCTTCTGCAAAGCCTCCTCCAGCTCACCCAGGGGCATCTCCCTGCCTTTTATGGAAGATGGTTTGTGACTCCAGAGAGAAGGAACAGTGACTCAGCAGGCTGCTCCATGGGTCCTGCACCCCAGTCTCTCTGCCACCAGATTGCCCCCACCCCTCAGCTCTGAGTCAGCTCTGAATCATCGGCTTCCCCTCCCCCAGAAACTCCAGAGGGGGTCTATTCAGAGTGCCTGCGGCTTCTTAGGGGGCTCTTCTCAGATGGAGCAGCCATCACTGCATCCCTGAAGCTACTGCATGGTGGCGTCAGAATTCTATCTGCAGCTGGGACCTCAAATGTGTTGCTTCTGGAGTCTCCTCAGAAACCTGTAAGCAACAGTGTTTCTCTGGAGACCGACACACATGCACACTGGGTATGCACCCCCATTTGTGCCACCCACACTTACACACACTCACAGCTCTGCTGTACACCCCAACATGAAAGGGCTGTCCTCCCACAGGATCTATATGCTTGCAATAATTGACATTTTCAAGATTTAGTGCGAGATGTGTGTATGGAAGGGAGAGAATAACCAACAATTCCCAAGAGTTTTAAAGCCTTTTATTTGTTTACATTCTCTAAACTGCAGACAAAAAAGATTTTGCTACGTAGGTTGTCAACACTGCTAACCAACCACAGAACAAGATACTAACCACAGCGAGGAAGGGACAGAGGTCTGTGACTCAGTCTTTGCGAGTGTGCAAGAGCTCTGCAGAGGGCTGGGGTGTCCAGGGGTCCCCAAGTGATGCCCACAGTGCTCTTCATCACATGAGCTGCAGGTCTGGATGGCTCTGAGCATTCCCTACCCCCCAAACCTGGAGCCCAGGCAGGGAGGGAGAGAGTGGCTCAAGGGAGCCTTTCCGGCAGCCATGAAGGAAGCAGCTGCCTCTACCCCCAGACAAGTCCTTGGCAGTCCAGATGTGGCTGTTTCCAACCTGGAGATCCTTCTGGAGACAGGCACAGTACTCCAGCCCTCTGGGAAGTCCCAGAAGCTCCACGTCCCCTCAGGATGGTGGGAGTAGTGACACTGCTTCCTGTCTAATACTGAAACACCGAGAGACCTCAATACATCCCACCCACAGGGCGGAAACATCACAGCACTTTTCACAATGGGAGCCACGGAAGAGTGGGAACTCGACAACGGGAGAAAGGAGTGGCCCCAGGAAACGGGGGACTGCGGCACGCACACACCTAGAGACTGAGACTATCATCACATCAAGGGGGGCTCTTCATTTGCCTGTGGCCGTGGTTGCTTCTGGAGGAGCGGGGGTTAGGGCCTCACGCAACTGCCCAAGCCTGGAGCATCTTTCTCCAACTTCAGAGCTGCGTCAGCCTCTGTTCTGGAACTGCCCCAACTACCCAGCAGCTCCCGGCACAAGTAAGAAGTTGTCCAGTCAGGATGTCACCAGGGTTGGACGCCAAGGTCCAAGGGGGGGGAGGATGAGAGACCCTCGTTAGTGGGCATTTCTGTAGTTGGAAGCCAACTCTGTGGGCCATTCTTTGATGAATAAGAGTTTCAGAAAGAGGTGGAGAAGGAGGAAGAGATAAAAGAGACAAGAAAGCATTTCAGAATCATGGGAATATAACGGTGGGATGGCCAACCTCGCTTGTGCTCCCACCTGGAAGAAAAGACCCCGTATTTGTGTCCTGCCTACAGGTCTAACAGTGTAAATGGAGACGCAACAATCAGAGATCACTGGAACATGTCCAGTGGTCCCCTATCAAACCACAGCCTAGAGCTATGGGGGTGACGGGCTAAGTTCCTGAGGCTGCAGACACCAGGGATTATGGTGACACTGGAGCGGGATGGTGAAGACGAAGTCAGCCCCTTCCCAGACCCCCGCACTGACTCAACCAAGTCAACCAAGGGGCTTCCGGGCCCCAGCGGAGTCTGCACAGCCACAAGCTTCCTCATGCAGCACTGGGGTGCTCCTTCCCAGGGACCTCTTCTCCCCTTCTGCCCCAGGCACCAAAGCCCATCCAGGGACCCCAGGATTCAGCTAGCTGTGCAACCTCTCTCTGAGAAGCAAGCACAGTGGGGCTTCAGGCTGCTGGAAGGAACCAGTTGCTTTTGGCTCCCTCCCAGAGATGCTCCGTTTCTTGGCTCTCAAGGGGGAATGTTATCAAAACCAGGCTTTAAAAGTGCCCTCATCCGGGCCCTCCGTGGTGGCGCAGCGGGTTAAAGCACTGCACTAAGAAGCTTAAGCCACTTCTGCATGAGTTTGATCCCCGCCTGCCCCGGAGGAGATCCACATGGTGTGGCAGACCTCTCCTGACCCGCCCGCTGCTCCCCGCAGCAGTGTACTTCGTCGATCTACCTGTTCTGCTCCCCACTCTGTCTCTGGTGAATCCTCTCACCCTCCACATCTCTGGCCTGTACCCCAGCTCTGTATGAATAAATAAATCTTTAAAAAAAAAAAAAAAAGTGCCCTCATCCTAAACACATTTGGCAGGGGTCGGGGATGGGCTCTAGGCCCCGCTCTAGGCCTCTGTCTCCTAATTGGCCCAGCAGGTCAGCAGCAGTCGGAGAGTAGTCTGAACAGTAGCCACCAGCAGAAGTAGCAGGGGATGTCCCCCAGAGCTCAGCCCCTGGTCTCCCACGTCTAGCCCTCCTGAAGGCTGGGGGGCCGGTGGACTGAGGGTGTGAGGACCGCTGTCAAGGAGCCAAATCAGACAAATCTGCCCGCTTCCCAGTACAGGAGACTGGAGGAAGCCTGGTCACTGAAGACAGACTTGAGTCGAAAGAACCTTGCCCACAGATTTTCAAATGGGTGGGTGGGTGGGTGGAACAGCCGGAAAGCGTTTTGCATTTAAAACCAGACGGGCAGCCAAGCATCGCGAAAATCTCATGTCCCTGACTCTGCAAAGAAATCATCAAAATTCTTCTCACCGGGAGCCATGGGCTGTCTGGGGACCCAGGCACCTCCTGGGGTCACACATAGGAGTCAAAGTTTGCATTAAGCATGCACTTCCACATGGGCAGCTTCACGCCGGCCTTCTCGTAGGCCCAAGCACTCAGCTGAAACTGAGCGGGGTACAACTTCAGGGGGGGACCGAGTTGAAATGTGCAGAGGAAAGGAAAGATGGAAAAACAGTGTATTCCTGATGCTGTTATGGACAAGGGGCAGTCCAGCGAGGTGAGGCACTGGAATCTGGTGTGCTGCTGGCCAAAGGCGGCTGAGGTGTGCTCAAATGCCTCAACACGGGGTCTCCAGCCCCCACACACTTTCTGTGCCAGAAACACCCCTTGACAACCACAACAGCCTGGCTGCGGTCTCTGGGACCCACCCACTCTGTCCCACCCTCACCCCTGCTTTCTCTAGTGGGGACAGGAAACACCACTGAGTAGGTCACTTACCGCCTCTGCTTAGGCCATGCTAATCACACCTCCCTGCACCTCCAGAATCCAAAAGCAGCTTTTGGAGGCCCAGCGTCAGATTTCCTTAGGCTGCCAGGCATACTCCAGCCCAGGTGACATTATCGTCTCACTGAAGTTCATGTTGTGAATGTTCATCTCCCGGGACCAGATTCCCGCGCCTGGACTGCCCATTGTCCATAGTGACAGCATCAGAAATCAACTGTTTTTCCATCTTTCCTTTTCTCTGTACATTACACATTTCAGCTATCCCTTGAAGGGACCGACAGTGCTTGGAAAAGCAGATAACAGCAGCTAGACTGAGGTCAACTCAGTGCTCTGCCCACAGCCCCAGAGGGTGGAAGGAGCAAGATGCTTTAGCCTGCATCTCTTCTATGGGTGAACACCAAGCAGGTAACAGAGAGGCCGAACTCCACACGCGCGCCTTCCCCAAAGGCACGCTACTTGACATGATCAAGATGTCTGGGGCAGGGTCACTTTAGGGTTGAAAAGCCTCGAGAAGGCCAGGCCAGAGCGTGGTTTATTTTTCCAGTCCCCATGGGACCAGGCATGTTCCCAGCACATGGTCCCTCCCAAATGGTTTAGCCAGTACTACACCAGCCCAGCCATGCCCCAGGGCAAGCCAGAGGTGTGCTCTTCTTTCTTCAGAGGGATGAAAGTACAGCACAGGAGGGAAGGCAGGGACACACCGTCCCCAGCGAGGCACAAAGGTTCCCCGGGCATCTGCCCACTTGTGGCCACAGTGTGACTTCTCTGCCTCCCCAGAGGCCACGTGACCGAACACATTGAGCATCTGCTCCCACCCGCTGTCTCTCTGCAGCCGCCCGCCCCCTCCTCAGCCCTAAACCTCTGTGTCTTCACGCTTTTGCTCACTCATTCTTCAGCAGCTTTTTTCCCCGAGTCCCCGTTTCAGGCTTCTTGAGCTGTGTTGAAAATGTGCAGAGGGTTATTTTTTTAGTGTGTCACTATTTCTTCCCCTCTTCAGCATGTGGCTTGGCAGGAGGGGAGGAAGTGTGCAGAGAGGGAGAAGGGGGACTAGGGAAGACCGGTCTCCATGGGCAGTAAATCTGAAAGGAAAAAGGCGACAGAAACCACAACCCAATTCCAACAATAAAAGCTTTGCTTCCCTCCCACAGAAAGAGAAAGGGAGGCCTCTTGTACAACTGTTGCCAAACACTGTCCCCCAAGAAGCAGAGGTGAGAGGACAGGAGGGAAAAGCCCGTGGCTTTTCAGCAGAAGGCTCCTTTTCCACCCTGTGCAGGGACTGAAAGCTGGGGAGCCTGGTAGCACCAGGGACGGCTGCGTTTTGTCCTACCGTTCCCGGCTGAGGGCAGGCTCCCCTTCTCACCCTGGAGCAACACATGAGGTTCACTCAAGCTCCTTAGGCGAGGGGTGTGTGCCCCTATTTTTATCATCAATATTAATAACACTGATACAAAAACTGGAGTCCCCAGGAAACAAGCAGACAGGTACCTTGAGTGTCAGTATGACCTGGCAGAAAAAAAATTTAGGTTCCAGAAGCTCACACCCCTCCCCGCCCCCACATTTCCTGCAGGGACTCTTAGCCGCCCTCCCTTCCCCACCACAGCAGCGTTAAGTCTGAGACTGGGTTGGTGCCGTCCTGAATGGCCACTGTACTCGCTGCCTGGGCTAGAGGTCATTATTAGTAATTATATCTCTGTCGAGGAGGGTCTGGCTGCCCGCCAGTCCTGGTTCCTTCCTTCCTCTGGCCTGCCCTGGGAAATGTCACCATCAGCACAAATCCTTCCTTCTCTCGGTGGGGCCAAAGAGAGGGAAACCCTGCAGTGACCCCCGTCAAGGCACTGGCACAAAGAAAGGATGGGAGTCAGGAACAAAGAGATGGCGAGGAAGGGGCAGTGCTGTGCCCTCTGACCTCGAGGGACCCTGGGGAGTTACCTCGGGGTCTCAGCCATCTGACAGGACACAGCCAGGACTCTCAGACCCCAGGGGGAGCCTTCTCTGAGAACCTACCCTGACTTCCAAATCTTTCTCCTGACACAGGGAATTCCCTGTTCCTTCTGGAAAACAACTGGATGGGGGACCTGGCAGGCCAGAATCTTCCTCCTACAGTTTCCAAGAGGTATTTCCTTGAGTCTGTCTTTCCATCAGCCTGGGCTGGAAGCACAAGGGGGCCCCACAGCCAAGCCTTCCTGGGAGCAGCTGCTGAGATGCCCTAAGGACACCCCCACCACCATCCCACCCCCGCCCAGTGTCTGTCTGGGGGCTCTGTTCCTCCTCCCACCAGGGCGCCAGAGCAATCTTCCCCCTCCTCCTCTTGCCTGCCTCTCAGAACAATGACCTCAGCAGCCCCCTCACAGGCCAGAGGCCCTTCCAGCTTCCTCTGGAAGAATCTCCTCTTGCCACCCCACACACAGACCCGGAGCTTATCACCCATCTGTTTCGCTGTTTCTACACTCATCATAGTCAGTGGCCATGACCCTGGCAGGGAATCATACACAGAACCCCAAGCCCTGGAAATTTTCTGGAAGGGGAGGGAAGCACCCACCCCAAACAACTCCAGATCCTACTTCTGTCATGGACCAATTAGACCCAAGGAAACATTGAGGCCATGGGCTTGGGCAGGGAGGTGTGGGGGTGGGCCCGAGGCAAAATCAAGTGTCTCTTGCTTCCCACCACCTTCCCCAAGCCTGACCTAGCCTCAGGACGAAATGGCTGATTTAAAAACCTACCGCTTCTCTTGGGGAGGAAGGAAAATTCCACAAAGGGCAATGCAGAAGGGGAAGAGGAGGAACCCCATCTACTTTGTCAGGGGGAGGGAGGTAGGGCTGGTCGGGATCCCTGCTCCCAGCTGGGCCTGGAGCCTGGAGGCTCCCGGGGCGGCAGTCCCTGGAAGCCTTCTGCCCCAAGAATGCAGGCCTGGCCTTCACTGCCACACTCACACTCACTGCCACATGCACTCACACACACACAGGCACACACACACACTGTCACACTCACAGTCACACACTTTCACATGCACTCACACACACACTCACTGCCACACACATCACACACATGCACTGTCACATACACTCACACACTTACTGTCACACCCACACACTGCCACACCCACTTACTGCCACACGCACTCACACACACACTCACGGTCACACACACACTCACGGTCACACACTTTCACATGCACTCACACTCACTGCCACATGCACTCACACACACACTCACTCACTGCCACACACATGCACTACACATTCACTATCACACTCACTGTCACACACACACTGCCACACACTCAACACACTCATGGTCACACACACTCACGGTCACACACACTGTCACACACTTTCACATGCACTCACACTCACTGCCACACACACGCACTGCCACACCCATCCTCACTGTCACACACACTCACTGCCATACACACTCACACATACTGCCACACACACTGTCACATACACTCCCTCACACACTGTCACACTGTCACACGCACTCACACACACAATGCCACATGCACTCACACACACGGTCACACCCACACTCACTGTCACACACATACTGCCACACACTCACTGCCACATGCACTCACACACACTCACTGTCACACACACACTGTCACATGAACTCGGGCACACAAGCTCACTGTCACACCCACTTGCTCACACACACTCTCTCTCACACAGCTCAGACCAGGAGGGACTTCAATAGCTTTGTTAAGACAGAGGAAGCTCCCCTGTGGGAAAACTTACAAGGACATATATGCCCCCGGCCTTCAGGGAGGGAGAAGCCCTATTCCTGCCTGCTGTGCCCACGGAAGCCCCCCCAAGCAAGAGGGAGTCATGGGGCCTCAAGAAAGTGGGATCTGGCTTGGTGTACAAAGGTAGTGAAGGTTTGGCCTTTATAAACTTTTTTTTAAGTAATCATGCTGTCCAGCATCACAGGCCTAAGGGGAAAAAGGGTTATAGCGACTCTCTAAGCCAGACTAGTTAGTTACTTCGCTCCCTCTCTCAGTGGAAGTTAGGCTTCTGGCCCTCCTCACCTACTTCTTTATTTTGGTTTGCCTGACAAAAAGACCTTTGACCCTCCTCACCTCTTCACTCCAAATGCCCTTTCTCTCCACTTCTCCTGGGTATGAACACCCCACTGGGGATATCAGCACAACTCTGACTAGGAGCCAGGCCAGGTGTGAGCCATCACTGGGAGCAGTGAGCACGGCCCAGGGATCCAACCTTCCCTCAGGTTGTCTAGTGGCAGCTAGGGACAGCTGGAGGTGGGGGAGGAGGGAGTGAGCAGAGGAGGCAGTCTTCCTGGGGGGGTGGGAAGCTGGTGTTCAGGGTGTTCCTCCCCCACATGCACAGTCTCAGAGAAATTGGGGACCCCACTTCTCTTGAGTCCTGGAGCCTGAGGGCCAGCAATCTTTCTTCAACGACACAGAAGAGCACAGGTCTGCCTCCTAAACTTGCCACCGTAGGAAAAGTCACAATAAGAATCATTTTCCTTCCTTAAAATATCTGAGCTCTTTAAGGGGAGGGCTGAAAGGAATGGTGATGAGTTCAAAGCACAAAGACTAAAATGCCATGGTGAGCATAACTCTCCAGGGTATCATGAAACCATCACTGTGAAACCCAGACCCTCCCCTAGCCTTAAAACCAGTTATCTTCTCCAGCTTTGTAGGAATTGGGCCTCCCTCCCTCCTCCCCTCCTCCCTTCCCTTTCTCCCACCCACAAGCTCGAGCTCCTGTCACACTGAGCTGAGCCTGGAGAAGCAGAGGGGCCCTCTGGGCTGCCTGGCCTGCCCACCTGGCCCCCAGGCAATGACAGCAGGGAAGCCTGGAGCCTGCTGGCTCTTGCTAAGGGTGCTAAGAGTTGGGGAGGGGTAGGGGGAGGGGTGAATGTGACTCTCCTTCCCGGGAAGGTGCTGTATTTGCTTCAGTATCAGTTAGCAAGAGGAAAGAGGAGGGAGGAGGGGAGGAGGACGTGAACTTCCAGCTTAGATCCTGAAGCTTCACCTCCTCCCGGATCAGGTGGAGCCACAACATAGGGGTGGAGACACCCTGGATGTTCCAGGGCTTTGAGCTGGGAGACATGATTATCTCCACTGGATGGGCTCTGACCACCAGGACAAGTGTCACCAGAGTGGGGCCTTCATGTGCCAGTGTCCTACTGGCATTACCTCAGATTTTTGCAATAGCTCTGCCCAGTAGGCCATGTGGCCCCAACTCACTGATGTGTAAAATAAAGGTCAGAGAGGTTAAGTCATTTACTCAAGGTCAACCAGCTACAAAGTAGTGGTGCCAGACTTTAAATCAAAGCATTGAAGTAAATGTTATACCAAACGGAAAAGAACAATTGGCCCTCCAAAAGTTAGCTCCCTGTTCTAACCTGAGCTGATCCTGCAGAGGGGAGTAGCTTCATTTTTGAGTATCTTCATTATGAAGTCTCCACACCCAGCCCAGCACAAATCCCTCACCTCCCACCACAGACCCAGGCAGGGTCACCCTTTCCATGTCACACCTTTGGCCCAGGGACATGGACCAGCGGCAACCTGCCCCCTTGAATCACAAACCATCTTTGATCAAAACAGATTCCAACAAAGGGTCTCAAGCAAGAGGGGGCATAGACATAATGTGGGCCACGCCCTGAAAACTGCTGTTCCCGTGATTATTTATATATAACATAATGCTTTCTAAGACTCCCACTCCTACTATACAAAAAGCAGAGCAGGTGTTACCATTTCATCTCTCAGGTGGGGCAACGAAGCTCAGAGATGTTAAGGGCCTGCCCATGGTCACACAGCAGTGCAACGGCAGAGGCAAAACTAGAACCCTCATCATCCATGTGCACCCATGATTCCTGCTTATTCTCTGGGGCTCATATGAAGCCCAACTTGAAGTTTACTTGAACTTTTCTTTTTTTTTAAGTACAGCAGGTGATAATATGACTCAGAGATGTTTATCTGCTCATAGTTCCCTGACAGTACTATCCCTACTTTGCAGATGGAGAAACTGAAGTCCCCAAAGATGAAGAGATTAGCCCCATCATGCAGGGGATGAGAAAGGAGCGACAGGACATGTGGGCCGCCTTGACGTACAGTCCAGAGCGCTAACCACCCCCACCACCATAGCAGGTGAGACTCGTCCCTCCCTCACAGCCCCTTAGCGGGTGGCACGGCAGCAGACTCAGCTAGAGAGAGAAGGGTCTCCGCATCAGCGGTGCAGAGGTGGGGACCAGATGTACACACGCACTCTAAAGCAGATGTGTCAAGTATCGGGGTCACAGTTTTGGGATTCAGATTTGCTTTTTTAACTTGTAAGCCTTGTGGCACTTGAGAACATTTCGGTCAAAACTAAATCAAAGTGACTTTCAGAATTAACAATCAGCCTCAAGAACTGGGTTTTGTGGAAGCAGAGCACACCAGCACAGTCAGGGAAGGAAATCTGCCCCTCAGGTGAGCCTCCCCGGTAAATGGATAAGTCTCCCTGGGCCTCCAGAATCCAAAAAAGGTTCACCAACCAGCAGGGGGAAGGAAATATCTGTGGAGATGAAAATCCCATCTGGACAGGGCCCTTTAAATGAGATCATTATGTATGTGTGCAACTCACTCCCTGACCACCAGCCCCTGCAGGAGAGTGACCCTCATTTCTTCCCACAGGTCACTTTGCAAAGGACTAGGGGAGAGCAGCAGAGTCCGGCTCCGTGCCAGGCTGCCTGGATCTCCTGGCCAAGAGCAATTAGGCCAGGAGGAAGGCTCTTGCCAAGTCGCAGAACGAGCTCTGCAGCTGGCCACGAGTGGCCCAACTAGCCCGCATCCGAGTCTCCAGGGGCTTCTTCAGGAGCTGAAGAACTAAAAATAACCTCAGCTTTAGTTGTAAGCAGTTGGACCACAGAGATGGAGCTGATTTCAGGGAAGCCGAGCATGTGCCAGGGTCCCACTCACTGGGACCTGCCCTTTGGGCAAATGATTTTTCCAGAAACGTGTCAGTTACTGTGCTGCTGCTGTTGCCACCACTGCTGAGATTCAAAGGCAGCCAGATCGGCTCCAGCCCGCGGTGCTTACTTCCAACACTGACTTCCGGAATCTGAGACTCCCCACCTCTTTCTTCATGAAACACTTTTAAAAAACAAGAGTCCAGTACATATTGCAGAGTTTCGGAGACAAGAACAGCCCTCGAGCTGAGGGTTCTGTATCATGGCCACAAATCACCATATGCCCCCAACTGTTTGTGTTTAGCTAACAGTCATGGCTCTCCCATCCTAAAATTTCCAGAGTCAGGGCTCAGTAGACAACCGCCCGCAGACACCCTGTGGAAGGGAGAAATCACTTGGGAAGAGGAATCCATGACATCACAATACTGGTGGTTTCTCAAAGCTACAGTTCTTTGTACCAAAATTCAAATTCTTGACGAAACAGCCTTTGCTCACCTTCTTAGTTCTTGAGTCCTACCAGGGAAAACTGAAGACCCAGGTTGGCCAGGAGGTGAAATCTCAGCATCCCTGCCCACAGGTTGTGGCTTGTCACCTCAGGGATGCCTCACTTCTGAAGGTGAAGGAACCACAAAGCCTGGTCTCCTGCACAGTCACTCTTGACAGAGACCAAATACTGACTGGCTGTGCAGGGGTTTCAGAATTGTCTTCACAATATTTTCTCCCACCCCTCAGTGCCTCTACTTTCCTCCCAAACCCCTTCAAGAGACCACCCTGGCTGTGGATACCACTGGATATCAGCTGGCAGTCCAGAAATCACCACTTCCTCTTTGTAGGGAACAAGGAGGGATTTCTGTGCTCCATCATCAAAATGGCCTCCAGGCTCCAAGTTTAGAAGTTTCCAGTGAGGTGTGTAATTAAAAAAAAAAGTCTTCTCCACAGACTTTTTCCTCTGGTGAGTTCAGGGTGAGGAGACTTGAGGTGGGAGGTGGGAGGATTTCTTGGAGCACAATCGAAAACATCAAACTACACACAAATAACTGATGAGTGGTCACAAAATGGCTTCCCTTAAAATGGGAACCGGTGTGAGGGCCAAAGGTCCACAGAAATGTGAGAGGGTTCCACAGGGTCAGGGCTGGAGTTGTTCTTCAAAAATGCAAGATCTTCCTGAAAGAAGCAGGAGGGTCTGGCTGAAGTACCAAAACCTGTGTGTAGGAGGTAAGTGGATGCCTCACCCTCTTGGTTCCAAATGTCTGTGCCCTCTGTGATTACTGATTTTCCTTACAGTTGTTCTGCTGGATATAGGGGTAGGGGCTCAATCTGGTTTGACGTGGGCTCTGCTTTAGCCTTTCCAGTGGTAAGTCACACTTTGTGACCAGGGGCCCTAGGCTTGGCAGCCAAAGGCTGAGGCTTTTTCTTTGAGCAGTTCCCAGCATAAGTGACAACTCCAACTTCCTACAAAAAACAAGATCATATTATTTGCAGCACTGCTCTACCCCTCAAGTCCCCCCCCCCCAAACCTAACTTCTTGTAAGTCCTGTTTTCTTTTGAGTTTTATAGTTCAGAGACTCAGTCCAGGCCTAGAGCTCTGAAGAGTCAGTGCTCACAAATGACTGGCTGAATTGTTGTGAAAGCTTCCTCAACTGTGAGGAAGACCCTTGCTTCCTGATCATCCCTCTTAAATAGCATCACCAGGCATAGCTCAACTCTGGAAGCTTACACCTCCCACCATCTCTGTCACACTTCCCTGGGGCTCAGATGGAATTTCAGATGATTGAATTGTGCCTCAAATGTAAGATTGTAGCAGTCACACCTACCTCATAGGGTCATGATGATTACATGAGACATGACATGAAAAACCTGAAAAGGCCCTGCACCATAGTGAGGACTTAAGGGGGTGGTAGTAGCTGTTGTGGTAGCTGTTGTTACTGTCCATCTTGTCACCATTACCTTCTGGAGGCTCAGCCACAGGAGGATTTAAACAGTACATGTGGTAGCCACGATCACAGTCATCACAGAAGAGGAGCTGGTCCTGGAGGAGCACAGAGTGGTGAATAGGAGGAAAAGGTTGCATTAATTAGGGTAAGTGTCACAGCCTTAGTTCCATATGTCAATTTCCATATGTCGATGTCCCCATTTGGGGTCCTCAATTGTTCCCTGAATATGCCTCATTGCCCATACATGGAAGTCTCCATCAGCTTCCCTCAGTCTTTGGTATGCAAATCATACCTCCCCTTCAGGGTTACTCTCAAATCCTACCTCCTTAAAGAAGTCTTCATTTATCACCACCTCACAGTTCAGCTTAGAGGAACTCCTTACTCTTCAAACTCTTCTCTGTCATAAAGATTTCATTAGTCTACCTCAACGAAAAGGTCTCTCTCCCTTTCTGCAACCTTGTAGTACTTTCTCTTTCCTATGATGCTTAAATGAATTTTTCTTACTGTAAAACCTGGCATGTGGTAGACATCTATATACTTCTATTGGCTAGTTTGCTTGCAAAATGCCTCTTTGGTCCACTCCTAATTGGACTATAAGGTCATGGGGACAGAGCCTTTTCTTTTTTCTTTTTTTTTTCCTTCTTTTTTTAAAATGACTATATCACCATTTTTAATGTGTCCATAATCATAAAATCTAACTTTTTAACCTTTGACTATATGGCATTATGAAAATTATGACACTTTTTGAAAACAGTTATGAGTACTTGCCAGTTTTTATATCTTCAGCTTTTAAAAAAATAATATAATAGCTTATTTTTACACCATTTAGTGCCTTTTTCCATCTCAGTTGTAATTCCTATGGGCTTCTCATCACCAAATCACCCGTGTGCCATCACCATAGTCCAGTGAATTTCCCTCCCCCCACTGTTTTTGATCCCATTCCCCACTACACCCCATGAAATGTCTCTGGTATATAGCTGTTCATTATTATTGTTATCTTCTCGCCTGGTCTGTTATATTCCTGCTATGAGTGAAACCATCCGGTATTTTCCTTTTCTTGCTGCAGAGCCTTTTCTTACTCACTCTGCATCTCCCTCAGAACTTCTTTGCACATAGTTGCTATGCAGTCACTGTTTATGTTCTCGTCCCATTCTCTAGAATCATGCCCGGTTACATGACCTGTGGCTCTGTTTGGATGGCTTATAAGAGGTTTGCAAAATTAAGTCTGTATTAAATCTCACTTTGGCTCCCACCAGTGTAGAGATCCTATAAAAAGTACATATAGAAGTTGTAAACCTCACTGAACAAACAGTGAGTCAGGAGAGATCACAAAAGACCTTTCTTAGTATACTAAAACCTTTCAATGAAGGCAATGGGAAGCTTCTGAAGGTTCACAAAGGAGTGAGGTGGTCAGACTTGCAGATTAGAAAGCTCTCATTTGCTGCTAAATGCCCATAGTCACCTAGGTGGGGAAAAGTTAGATCTAGAGTCCAGAGAGCACTTAAGAAGTTGATTCAGGCATCCAGGTGGGAGATGATGGTGTCCTGAACTGGGATTGTGGGCCATGAGAAAAGAACAGGTCTTATTCCCATTTAAGAGTTATTGATTAGATGTGGAGAGTGGTATGGAAGAAATTAAGAAAGCCCCCTGTCAGCCCACTTGTTGATGCAGTCATCCTTTGAGACATGGGCTGAGGAACAGATTCATGGAAGGCAGAGAGAAGCCTCAGCTATAGGCAGACTGTATAGATCTACAGATTATCCAATGGGCATGCTCTGGAAACAACTAGAGATGGGGAAGTTAGCCTGGGCATGAGACATAGATTTGGTTGGTGACGAGATGGAAGTCCTGCCTTCAGGGAGGCGATCCATGAACTTCTTAAAATGAATGTACAATCTTGTTGGTAGAAATGTACTTTTTTTTTTTTTTTGAGAAAGAGTAAATCTATAGTTTTGATGAAATTTCATGAAAAACTAAGTACTATAAAAAGATTACTATGACAAAGACCAAGAAATAGGCCCCTGGGGAACACCAATTTTAACAAACAAAAGAAGAATAAAGAGACTAAGAAACAGTAATTAGAGAGATAGGATGAAAACAAAAAAGGTGTGGTTTACTCTAAAAACATGACACAGTTATCCTTGGAGCTGAGGGAAGCTACACAGTGATTTGGATAATATGAAGAGAAACAAGTTAGGACTAGCATAGGGATCAAAACCAGGGAGAAACTAATAATACTTACAGTATTACTAGAACCCTAAAGACACTGATAATCTCTATTATGTTGCTGACATGAGAAATACCTTCAAGAAGGCAGAATATCCTGGATTGGACTTTCCTAAAGAGGAACAAACATTTATAACTTAATATATGTTTCTCAAAGTTAACCATCATCTAGCATCATAGTCTCTTCTCTTCCACCTGCTTTCCATGATAATTGCCTGTTAAACTACGGGAAACCCTACCTGATGAAAAACACAAGTTAAGTACCTCTTACTACCAAGAATCCAAGAACCCGGATCTACTTATGGCCAGAGTTCCAGGGAACAGGAATCCCTGAGTGTGGGGAGGAACCTGTATCCTGAGAAACCTCACATTGATTTCTGCCCCAAGGCTCCACCACATCAACAGGAAACCTCTGCTTTAACACTGTTTGTAAGACCAAAGCCAAGGATCAATCCAAATGTTCATCAATAAGGGACTAGATGGATAAACTAGTGAATTCCTGTGCAGCTATACGAAAGATAAAGTCTGTGTCTATATATTGCTGTGGAGTAATCTCTAAGCTATTCAATAAAAACATGAGATGAAGAAAACATGTACACCTGTTACCACTTTCTAAGATGTTTCCATTTTTTTAAGGATTCTAAGATATTTCCATTTTTTAATGGATTCATATGCACATAGGTATACTTTCATATAAAGAACATGGAAAGATAAGTGGTCACCTATCAGCAGAATAGTGTCAGAGAAGTGAGACTGGAGCTAGATTTCTTTGAATGTGTTGTTTATGATTTGATTCTGGAACCAGTGAATATTTTGCACACTCATAACGTAAAAGTAGTTTACAAGTATTCCTAAAAAACAAAGGAAAATGAATCTTTGTATTAATTTGTGGCATAACCACATAGAAAGAGACTATAATAAGTGGTTTGATTGTACATCCTTAGTCAAATATATCTTAGTGACAAAAATAAGTGTAAACAGATATATTCAGTAATCATATTGTGGGTGGAAATAGAGGAATTGATATCTTAAGACTTTTATGTGTGTAGCCAATAAGTAATAATGTAATAATGTCGGTTTTGAGAACAGCAAGATTTCAACATGGTTGGAATAAAATACAAAGATTTTCAGTAAGATTCAGTATAAGTCCTACAATTAGTCCTAGGTGTGAATTGGAAGTATCGTTATAAATGCATATCTTCAAAACAAACAAAACATATTTTTCAACCCTACCCATTGAGAAGTCCCCCATACAGTAACTAATACCTTGAAAATTAACACTAGTGTTATGTTTTCTGAAGATCATCTCCCACTAACATGAACATTGCCTGCTATCTGGGTCACTAAATGAATATCATTACATACTGGAAAGCAAGGAAGTGATCAAATACTATTGGGATCATGTCAAAAGGACTCAAGATCCATCCAGCTTGGTTATGCTCCCCAGGGGCAAAAAAAGTACAAATTCAACTATAATGGACTGAAATAAATCAAATCTATTTAAATCCTTGAATTCCTAAAAACATGATTTAAAATAAAAACTGTCACCTTTGGAAGATGCTAGAGAAATATGCATTTATATTTGTATTTACTATTTTGAAATAATTTTAGATTTAGAAAAAGATTATGAAACTAGCATGGAGAGTTTCTGTATACACTTTATACTGCTTCCCTGAATGTTTGCATCTTACATTCCCACAGTATGATCACAAAAAATAGGAGGTAATTGCCACTGGATATCACCGACTAGTCTACAGAACTATCTTGAGTTTCCCCACCATGTTCTTCATGCCAGAATCCAACCCACAGTGCATTTACTTGTGTTCTTGACTCTGAGACATCTCTTCAGTTTCTCCATCTTTCATGATCTGGATCCTTTTGAAGATCCCAGGCTAGTGACTACATAGAATGTCACTCAATGTGAGCTTGTCAGCTTTCAGTTCATGAGAAGATCGAGGATATGTATTTTGGGCCAGAATAACAGAAAAAAGATGGTGTGCCCTTCTCAATTCATCGTGCCAGGGGGCACTGATATCAGTAAGTCTTACTGTGTTCATGGGTCAAGGGCCAGTTTCTCCATTGTTAAGCTATACCTTTCCCAGTATAATGCTTTTATAAGTAATCTAAGAGGGGAGACACTCTGAGATTATGCAAATATCCTCTTTCTCATCTTACTTTTACCCACTAATATTAACATCAATTGATGATTCTTACAACAACCGTTAACTGTGATTTTGCCTACTTTTATTTTGCCTATGTTTATTAATTGCAACTCTGATCTAAAGTAGAGTTTACCTCTTCCTTATTTGTTTATTTGAATTTTTTGTGCTTGTTCAAGATTAATATTATTTTCATTTTATCCTTTGCCTTGCAATTTAATACTATCATGATTTTGCTACTCAAACTGCCCCCAATTTGGCAATAGCTGTGCCTTCAACTTGGCTCCTATGTCCTTTGGATATGGCCCATGACTTTTTGAGCACATCCCTACTTTATAGTACACAGGCTGCTCCAGACTCCTCCTGCATTTTCCCTGCCTGGGTTCTGGCACCAGCCACTTCTCCTGGTTCCCAGTAGTGGAAAATGGTATTTAGAAACTAGTGTCTGTGTGGTAGGTATTTTCACTGTTTTTGGGTTGTTATTGCTCTAGTCCCTACCAACTGACAGAGATAGGAAATAAATAAATGTATAGGTAGACATGCTTCTATCCGTCTATGTATATAAACTATATTAGATTATACTCTATCATATTAAAACTCAAGAGCTCACACCAGTACCCACCATTCCAACCCCATGCCACCGGATTCAGATCAGCCCACTTCCGACACTTGGAAATTCATTCTCTGACATTGGAGAAACTTCTTCTTATGATTCACAATTTATAGTTATTAGTTCAGACCTGTACACACATGATTTCAGAATGACTAACTCATTTTATGAGAAGTAACTTTATTAATGAGAATATGTTATTTGTGAATAATTTCTCACAATATAAATACTGCTTTCCAGAGTTACTTAGGTTAGTCCCTTCCTGCACTACACTTCAGTATGATTATGTTATAAATTTACGTTATACTTAGGTTCATTTGTTACTGTTCCTATCCCAGTTTCCCCACATCCTAGTAGATTTTCAGTATTTCCACATTATAGAACATATGAAACAATACCTTGGTTATTTGAATTAGAACTATAGAAAAGACATGTTCAGAGAATTGTTTCCCCTTTATCCCTATCAACCCACTGACAGGACATTCTTTTTCTCAGCAGCCTAATAATCTCATTATTATGGGCCTAATTTTGTAATGTTTCTGTGCCATCACTTGTTTAACCATTATTCTTTGGATGTCTGAGCATTAAGATTATTTCCAATATTTTGCAATTATCAGCAATGTGATCATGAATAAACAATGCATATGTATTTTCATAGATAGTTGGTATATCTTTAATATAGATTCCAAAGGCAAATCACTGAATTGGAAAGTAAGTGCACCATAGGTATGTTTGGTATTGCTGAAATTCTCTCCAGGTAGGTTGCACCACCTTGTATTCCCAGGTGATGGTTTTCACACAGCTTTTTCAATACAAAGTGTGGTCACACTTTTAAATTTTTTTCCAATTTATGTATTAAAAAGGGTTACATTTGTTTTATTTTAATTTGTTTTCATTTTTTTAATTAACAGTGCATTTGAACAGTTTTTAATGTTTAGGAGTCATTTCTTATATCTTTCATGACTTATCTGTCACTCTTTTATTTTATTCTATCTGGTTTCTGGTCTCTGGTCCCTCAAATTTTGCAAGTTCTTTGTGTATTAGAGATATTAACCCTTTTATTGTGGTGTATGTTACAAATAAGTTCTCCCAGTTTATCAGCTGCTTTTTTTATTTTATGGTATATTATAATATATAAAATTTTATGTGGTCAAATTTATCAATATTTTCTTTTATTGTGATTGAAATTTGAGTCACAGGAGATCTTGTATTCAAGAAAAATTCACCAATGTTAACTAATCTGGTTTTATTTTTTATATTTGGATCCCTAGCCCATTTGAAGAACGTTCTTATGTATTTTGTGGGCTATGGGCCTAATTTTGTCTTTTGCCAAGTACCTCATTGTCCCAAACCATTCACTGAAAAGCCATCTTTGATCCAGTAATTTTAGCTGTAATTCTTATACTAAATGTATGTAGTTGGGTCAACTCAGGGATTTTCTAATCTATTCCATTGCTCCATTTGCCTACACTGTTTTAATAAAGAGGTCTTACAGTCTGTTTTAACACGTAGTAGGACTAGTCCCCCAGCCAAGGATTTGGACTTGGTGTGTGTTTTCTTTACTGTTCTGGCAACTTTGTATTTCTACATGAATTTTAGGATCAACTTGTCTAGCCTTATAAAAACTTATTGCTGTTTTTATTTTTCTTCAATTAAATTTGTAAATCAGAAAGAACTGATCTTCTTTACAAAGTTGAGTCATTCTGTCCAAAATCACATGGATGTCTTTATGTTTGTTCAATTCTACTCTGTGTCTTTTCAAAAGGGTTTTAATATTTTCTTTATAGGCTTTACATATTTACTGTTCAGTTTATTTCTAAATACTTCTTATTTGCTGCCAGTAAGTGGAATTTCTCTACTAGTATGCTCTCTGATTATTATTAACTTAATAGAAGGTTATTAATTTCTGTATATTTTTATATAATGTTACCTTTATTGTTGAGCTAGCTCAATCATTGTTTATGTGAGGCTTTCTAGAGGATCATTTCCTACTTCATTGCCATTATTATGCTTCTAGTTGGTTTCTCTTGTCTGACTGTCTTAGCTATGATACTTCTACAACAGGGATGAATAGTAGAAATTATGGGCATCCTTACCCATTTCCTGATTTGAATAGAAATTCCTTTATATTTCTCCATTACTAAGATAATGATTTTAGTTCTGAAGTATAAATAGTTTATCATGTTAAGAAAGTATCCCACAATTCCCATTTCCTTGAGTATATTTATCATGAGTAGGTGTACAACCTACCATTATTTTGAAAACTGTAAATAAAGGAGAAAAATCAAGTATTTGTCACGTACCTTAGACAACCAAATATGAGACTGTAAAAATGTTTCTTTTTGTTATGATGTAAAAATAAACTTATAAAATTTTTTTAAAAGTTTCTTTTTGTAAAATTACTCCAATTAGTAAATGAAGAAGAAATTATAGACTAAAAATGTCACTATTCTGAAACTGTTAATGAAATAATAAATTCTAATTGAAAATAATCAACAGTTGTTTACCTTCACAGAAAGAGAGTCACCAGGTATTCCATGCCTCCTGATAGGACACACCACCATTTATTTATTTATTTATTGTTTATTACAAAGTTTATTTTTACATCATTTTGCACATTTTTTTTTTCCCATCTCGATTGTAATCCCCACGGGTTTCCCATCACCAAATCACCCCTGTGCCTCCACCATAGTCCTGTGCATTTCCCTCCCTTCCCCCCCCCCTTTTTTTCCCATTCCCCACTCCGCCCCCACAGAATGTCTCTGGTATATGGTTGTTCATTATTTTTGTTATTTTTCTTGCCTGGTCCATTATACTCCTGCTATGAGTGAAACCATCCGGTATTTTTCTTTCTCTTTCTGGCTTATCTCACTAAGCATGATCTTTTCCAGCTCCATCCAAGTTGCTGCAAAAGACATGTGTTTCTCTTTTTTGGTTGCTGAGTAATATTCCATTGTATATATGTACCACATCTTTCTAATCCAGTCATCTACTTTTGGGCATTTGGGCTGCTTCCATGTTTTTCCAATTGTAAATAAAGCAGCAATAAACATGGGGGTACAAGTATCTTTTTCATTCAGTGTTTTTGTGTCTTTTGGGTAGATACCTAGGAGTGGGATTGCTGGGTCGTAGGGAAGCTCCATGTTTAGCAGTTTGAGGAACCTCCAGTTTTCCATAGTGGTTGATAGGACACACCACCATTTATGAAGTAGCTTTGCCAAATACATATATATACACATATATATAACATTGTATTATATTATATTGTATTATATTATAAAGTACATGTTTAGAAAGAGGCCAAGATTGACTGAGTGTGAATCTGATCAAACTCTAGTTCTAAGCTAAAATGTATAAGAAAAGACGAGACAGAGGAAGATGTTCACCGCTAACATGGGGGCGTGGCCAGTAAAATACACTCACAAGACACTAATGAACAAATTAGCTGATTTCCTCAACAAAAATTCAAGAGGGAAAAGGAGCAAGATGGAGGGAAAAGCTATATATTAAAGGAAACTTTACAAGCAAGCCAAGTAATCACAGCTATAGACCTGACTTGCATCCTAATTCAAATTAATAAGCGGTGTTAAAAACATTTATACACAGGTAATAGAAAGGTTGATCAAATGTTTGAGTATATTAAGGAATTAATGATTTTTTTAGCTAGATTAATATTTTGGTTATTTTTGCTAAGAAGTCCTTCTCTTTGTGAAATTTATTTAATATTTAATTTAATATTTATTTTAAATATTTAAATACAAATACCTACTTTATTTATATTTGCAATATTTACAGATGAATGCTATTGTGATCAAGATTAGCATGGGGTCAAAGGGCAAGGGGAAGTCTTGACTGACATTTCTCCCAGCAGCCCAGTGATGAAAGTCCTTCCCAGAACTCTACCCCTCAAAGGTCTCCCAACTTTTGGATCTCTCTCTCTGACAAAGGATGCCCAAACTCACATCATTCTCTGAGGTCCCACAGAGGATGCAGGACTTGCACTCAATGCACTGCCACTTGTAGGTCTTGACGGCCTCAGTCATGTTCAGGGTGAACTGCAGGCAGGTTGGGTGACCTGGAGGAAGCAGAAATGGCAGCATTAGGGTCAGAGGAGATGACCCCTCAACACCACTAATCAAAAACATATCTATGCCCAATTTGTAGGGAGAGTGAGGGAAGATCACGGGTTGGGAAGTAAACTGGGGCCTTGATGAAGCTCTACCCACACTTAAGATGGCCCGTAGCTCCATCAGATTGAGGCCCAAAGAGAGAAATAAACATTAAACCCTTTCATTCAGAGATAGATACCTTTCCAGTTCTCTTGATGCATGATCCATGGCCCTCCATTCCCTGCACCCCACCCCCAGAAGTGAAATCAGTTAATGAGGATTAAAAAGTAGGAAACAAAGAGAACCAGAGAGAGAAGGCTCACAAGGCAGCACTTAGGAGTCACCACCATTCCCAAGCCCAGCTCCAAATGAGGCAGGAGAAAAAATTGAGGTATTTGGAGCTGGGTTTTCTGTGTGCAAAGTTGTTCACACTGCTTCAGGGCACAGGGCAGGATGTCAGAAGAAGGTTTAAGGTTCCCAGGGGCTGTGCAGAGGCCTCATGAGGCACTGTGCTGTTATCTGAAGTATTCATACCCATGCCAGAACCCATGTCCCACACAGTAACAGGGATTTGGAGGAAATGGCCTTGCAGAGAGAGCAAAGAAGTAGTCATCAACAGCAAAGGGTAGGCATGGCCAGCTCTACCCTCAAAGGACCTGTTGCTGGCTCTAGTTCTTTTCTCCATCCCAAGAATCACATTAGTCAAGCCAGTAGCAAAATTAGGAAGGAAGAGTTTGCTGTGAGCTTAGAGCACACACCCCAGTGGGCCAACACCCAAGGCTTGATGTGCAGAGTTAGATTATCTTCTTATCCAGCACTCACCCAAAAGAGACACTTGGGCAGAGAGAGGACAGGTACAAGGCACAGAATGGGAAACCCTTAACTTCTGTTTGCTAGGAAAGGAAAAGTTGGATGATGTGCTCAGGTTTCTGGTGCTGTGAGTCGGACAGGAATCTGTCCATAGTTCCCAGGGCAGGTCCCTTACTGGCTGTCAGAAAGGGATTGATAGCTGGGCCTTCTGCAGGGTTCACCCTTCTACACAGCCAGCTCCCAACTCTCCCAAGTCTGCCATATAGTGCACCGTGTTGTTTCCTGTATGTAGGGCTTATGTGCTTCTAAGGGGCACTACAGATGGCAGGCAATCTGCGTCATTCCACCAACTTGGTACCCTGCACTGTTAGTCAGGGTCCCACTTGGTACCACAACCCTTGGCAAAGACACATCCTGTGGGAAGCCCCCACTTTCTCCTTCCCAAATGCTCAGGAAGTCAGTTACATCACGATCATTTGGGGGAATACTGTTGATTCAGTCAACATACAAACACTTCCAATTTCACACTCCACAAAAGCAAACCATGAGGTTATTGCTGAGACTAGAGAGAGAAATTATTTGTTGATGGAGACAGTAAAAAAATACCTAGCAGAAAGGAATTAGAAGCATCAAGGAGAAGACTGACTTAAATGCTTTCCAAGGACTTCTTAGCTGCTGTAGAGCTCAGAGATGCCCACAGCTCTGAATGAATAATCCCCTTGAGGTGACACCATGGCAGGGACTCCAAAGAGAAAGAAGCTTGCATCACAAGCTTACACACATCCAGCCTATATTTCTTGAAAGCATCTTAAAGTTTTAAGAAGAATTCTGATCAGGATTATTCCCCATTTCAATCTCTCAGAGAGAAGAGTAGATTAGGATGAAGCAGGAAAATGCCAAAGCGTGATTCTGAGGGGCCACGGGTGTCCAAGTGCTCAGACAGAGCAATCTTGGGAATGCCGAAGATGAGTTCATGGAGCAGACACCCATATAAGCAAGTAGCCTTGGTCTAATCCCATGGCCTCCAGCTTGCAACAATCGATCATGAACTTAAGTATGGACGAAGCAATAGCTGGATGAGATACTGAAGAGATACACATAAAAGATAAATTGGTGGGAAGTCTAGTCAGAAAGAACTCAGATCAATCATTTGCACATATATCTATATATTTACAATTTTCAAGCACCACAAAGGAAAATCATGATTGATAACAAAATAAAACCATAGGGGAATCTAACCTATTCTGAGATGTCAAGGAAATCTTGCCTGAGGAAGATCTTGGAAGATGAGAAGTTAGCTTGAGGGGGTAGCAGGGGAGGATTCTAACTGGGGAGAACTGCAATTGGGGTGGGGCATTCTCTGAGCAGTGAAGGAGGTTATCAAATTAAAATGTTGAAAGATAAATGAGTAGAGGCTTGGTAGGGCAAGAGATGGCCAGAGAGGTAGCTGGAGCCAGATTACACTGGCATCCATAGTCCTAATTTGAAGATTCAGACTTTTAAGCCATTACAGGATTTTAAGCAAGACAGGGGCTGGGTCATATTGTGTTTGCAAAGCAGCATGAGGAATCATCACTGTGATGAAGCAGTTCTGTATCTTAGTGGCTACATATGTGATAAGGTTGCAGAGAACTGTGTGTGTGTGTGTGTGAAGCCAACACAATGTGAAGGCCTATGACTGCTCATCATTGTCAATTGCCTGCTTTTATACTGTACTATTGATTTACAAGGTGTAACCATCAAGGGAAACTGGGCGAAGGGTACATGGAAGCACCCCTTATGAAAGTTTGTGATTTTCTATGCAACTATATTTCAAAATAAAAAGGTTGAAAAGATCTTCTTAAGTAAGGAAAACCCCATAAAAACTAAAGTCATCATAAAGGAAGAAAGGAAGGAGCAGCTGTCTAAGGAAACCATTTGTTGCAGACAAGGAGAATGTAGAGATGTAAGAATTGTGGAGACAGGAGTTAGGCTGATGCAGCTGCCAGGAAAGACAAGAATGATCACACTAAAGTGAGCACTTGAGAAATTTTAAGGATGTAACTGACAAGACTTGAACAGTGTTTCAATAGGGGGAATATGGGAGAGGCATGAAAAATATGCCCAGGTTTCTAACCTAAGATAGCAGGTGGGTTGCAGTGAAACTTACTCAGACAAGGAAGATTCCAGCAAGAACATAAGGACCAAACAGAGGAAGGGGAGAATTGACTCTGTTTTACATATGTTAAATTTGGGAAGTCTCTGAGACTTCTGGTGAAAATGTCAAGGTGATAGTCAAATATCATGGGTTTTGAGCTCAAAGAGAAGTATACTGTAAACCTATACATTTAGAGCTTTTGTTAAATAGGTAGTTATTGACATCATGAAAATTAATTAAGTATGTAAGAAAAGGAAAAGTTAATTATGTAAGAAAAGGGAAAAGAGAAGAAAAAGAAAAAAGAGAGAGAAGAAAGAAGGTATAGGACTGAACTTTGAGCAGTTCAACTGCTTAAAGATCAAAAGAACCGGAGGACACCCAGAGAGATAAGATGCAGACTCAACAAGTATCACACACAGCAGCCAAAGAAGAGATTTCAGGAAGGAGAAGGTGGTCGATTCTGTCACATGTTCTTGAGCTTGTCATTGCTCAGTAAAGATCCTGAGTGAGGGAGTGTTGGTGGACCAGTACAAAAGCTGTCCTACTAACAACACCTTAGGAAGGCTGTCAGCACACTCCACGACATGATCTGGAACTCCACGGCCAGCCAAGCCTCTGTAGCTGCCTCTACTGTGAGCATGGCAGTTGGTGAGAGTGCTCCATAACCCAACAACACCCCACAAACACTATGGAAAGTCAATCCTACGTCCAAGTTCTTTCTGACCAGGGTGCTGAGCTCTGACGGCATTCTTGAAGGGCTTCTTCAGAAAGACTACAGTCTCCCGAGCTCAGTGCAGAAGAGAAGGCAGAACCAATGAACAGGGCTTGCATTGGAAATCTTTGAAAAAATCTTGTAGGCTTTTCCTGTGTTCCCATCTTGAGAAAGGCATCAGCCTCTTCCAAAACCCCTTGTATACAAAGGAAGGACCCACAGTTTACATAAACGCCCCAACCTCATCCCCTTTCCAACTAAAATCAGAAGGAGGAGCATCAACACTGGTTTTAGAATCCTCAGAACTCAAGACATCACCCAAGTGTGCAGGAAAGTAGGGGTGGAAATTAGACTGGTAAGGTGAGGTGCAAAAGCTTGTTCCCAATCATCTTTCACAGGTACAAAAATTATGTCCAGACTAAATTTTTTAGTGCCACCTCAACCAGTTGGCTGTCTGTTGTCTCTCAAAAATATGGGGGAAAAAAATCATGTGCAGACAACTGTAAGAATCAGATTTCTTACTTACCATGGAAATGAAATCATGCTGTTGGACAAAAGGAAGAGGTTTTAAGGCAAGTGGTAGAAACCCTTTTCTAAGGTTTGATCACCAGAATTCCTTATTTTTGCCCAGATGTAATTCCTAAAGCCCAGTGGAGTAAGGAAATAGCAGATGCGATTCCAAGGCTGTAGGAAAAAGAGGCTCGTGGTTGCAAAGACATTTACTCATGTTCATGCATGAGCATGCAACCTAAAGATTATCTCTTTCATAGCATTAATCACTGTTCTCTAATGCACTTGCTTGGCAATCTGGATTGTTCAATTTTTTTTCTTCAAGCAAGGAATACCTGTATTGCTATTTAAGTAGCCCAATGGAGGGAAACAAACCTTCCCAGGTCCTCACCCCTGGGTGAGATGATTCATCAGGTGATTTACAAGATTCCAATGACCAAGGTGAATTTAGGAAGTGGGACTGTGTGCAGGATTCCTCTGGTCCAGATCACTAAAGCCCAAGTCCTTCCTGGGCCTTCCTCCCGATTTATTCAATCGAGAAGTTTCAGTAAATCACTTACTTGTTTAGCTGGCCCAACAGTCAATTTGGTATGAATCCTTCCAAAACTATCCTCAGTCATCCCTAAAAGTTAAACAGGAAATGAAACCTGGGGCTCCCACGTACAGGGAGGTCTAACTTCTGGATGGGACTTTCAGACAATGGGAATTTGGCTCAGGGTGCTCTTTTAGCAGGTAGGAAGAAAAGGGGGAGCCAGTGGGGTGAAGGGAGGTCTTTTAGAAAGAATTTTGTTGTCTCCTCCCTGGTGGCACAATGGGTTGGAATGCATCACTGCAAAACTGGCCTTAGCCGCTTCCATGTGAGTTCAATCTCTCACCCTGGAGGTGACCCACATGGTGCAGCAGACCTCTCCTGTCTCACCCGCTGCTCCCCTCAGCAGTGTACGTCCTCCATCTGCCTGTTCTGCTCCCCACTCTGACTCTGGTGAATCCTCTCACTGCTCCTGCACCTCTAGCCAGTACCCCAGTTCTGTATGCATAAATAAATCTTTTACAAAAAAAAGATTATCCATGAAACTGGTGTGGATGGCACTAGTCTCCTAAGTGCAGTGAAGAAGAGAAGGCAGGCATCTGAAACAGTGACTGTTCCCTCACTGCTCGAGGACTCTTCTGTGTCTTTACATGTGTGTAGAGATGCTGAGAATGTTCTAGGGAAAGCAGCCAGGATTTCAAGACATTGGAGTGAGCAGACACACAGAGAAATATTCAGGCAAAACCAGCACTGACGTCCTATTCATCGCTGCCCATCCACACACGCTCACACACAACTGCCCCACCCACAAGGGTATTTCCAACCTTTTAGGGATGAAAACATTAACTATACCTCGTTGGGGAAGCTCATGTTATGGCTAGAGGCTGGCTTCAGTCCCTAACCAGTTAGTGTCATCAGTGTAAGAGAAACATTTCTTATAAACCTTGGGCGAAGAAAGAAAAAAAAAAGTATGCAATGACATGTGTCTCTTACATTAGGATCCTTATTAAAAGAGTTTTTTATTTCATTATCGCCAGTATTTAATTTGGACTGGGCTAAGCTACATCACTGATTAAATTAGAGCTCCAGGAAAAAAAAAAACACACATTATCTTGGTAGGTATGTGCAGAAAGCATAAATAAAACAGATATAGAGAACTATAGAACTACTATGGTCAATTATCTATTCATTGTGAAATTATAAATACCTAATTATATTTTATGACCTGATTTATCACCGGTGATCTCTTCAAAAACTAATTTCTCAGGGAAGGAGAGCCTAAATATCAAGGGTTTGCAGGTAACAGGATGCAAAACTCAAGTCACACCCCTTGGTCTGATGCCTGGTTTATAGAAATTATATTACAAAAAATACATAGAATCAACTCCAATCTGAAATAGCACCCAAAACAAGCCTCCATAAGCATTTACTAGGAACAGTTTTCTATATTCATATACACATGACACTTCTAAAATTTATATACTGTAAAAAATATAGAAGCTGTAGGTAAAGAATATGCAAAGCACAGTCAAATCTAAACCCTATGCTGAAGAATAATTTGAGAAGGAAAAATATGTTACTAGATCACTTTGGAAAGTAACATCCATTCCTTCCCAGTCATCTCCTTTCTCTCTCTCCCCCAACCCCCAACCAGGTGAAAGAAAAGAGGCTCTGACTCCTTATACTTAATCTTACAGGAGTGGCCCATTCTGAGCAATCAAGAATTCAACGCCTGTACATAGATATTATGTTAAGTGCATTAACCAGGCTTTGCTCCTTCACATGGATTTTTTTCCTCAAGCCCTGACATATAAACCTTCTGCAATGGTCCAAAGGCTCACCTCTGATCTACTCCAGATGGTACTTCTAAAGCTAAGACACCTGCAAATCAGTGACCACAAAAACACTCCAGAGGCATCTGTGTGGCTGCCTTTTTCCCTATCATTTTTATTGTACTTCAAAGAAGAGAAAGAGAATGGAAAGGATAAAGACCAAGCAAACAAAAACACATTAAAAATAAATGACGGTGTGAGCTGTGGTTGCGTGGTTCACAGTAGTGAGCCAATCACGACTGTGTGGCAAGTTCAACTCCTCTTACAGGTCTGCCCGTCCTCCCTCAAAGCTGACTAACTCAAGGGCACCCTTGTACATGTGGGGGCAAACCATAGAGATTGTTGCACTGGCCCGTATCATCAGTAACCATACAGAGTGGATTCATTCAAGACCATTAAGAGCAATTTTGATTGTGCTAAATAGCTGAGGGCTCATGATGCCATTTTTAAATGGTCCTAGAAATTCCCCAAGTTTTCGTTGTCAGATATGGTTGCATATAGAATCCCCTGAAAGTGCACATACACCCATCTTTGAACCTGAAACAGTGTAATTGATCCACTTTAGGTCATATAATAGTATGGGCAGCCTTGATGTGGATTTATATAACTTAACCTGACTGGCCCAGGCTGGGCTGAAGGCACAGCCTTCAAAAGATGTCAAAAACCACAGTCATGAGCCCCTAAATTAGTCACTACAGTTGAGGACCAAGGGTAACAGATTCATTTATTCATTCCTTCCACAATATCTGTTGAATCAATGAATGTAGCAGTCTCTCTTCTAGGCAGTAGGGATACAGCACAGGGAAAAACCAAACCCTGCCTTCACTGGAGCAAGTACCAGAATTTGAGATATCTCACAGCACCTCAGTCCTTGGGCAAGTCAGTTTTTCTCTCTGACATTAGTTTTCCAATATGTCAATGAAAGAACAGGAATCTGCTACCCATGATGCTGTGGTTTTATCTATGCCACTCATGAGTAGTAATTTTTTAATATAATAGTTTACATGAGTAGTATTTTTAAAGATACTATTGATCCCAAAATGTCCATCTGCTTGGGAGATAAACAAACTTAAGTCACCAACCAAAACTCAAAGTGAAAAAAAAAACAAAAAAGGAAATTGAAATAGCAAATAAGTACTGCTAGAATTCATGTTAGCTTTCTCATATTAACCAACCCAGCCCCAGTCCAATGTCAACAGCAAAACATTCCATGACAGAAAGCCAAAAATGTCTAGAATCCTAAGTCACATCTCATCAAGCACATCACCCACACCCAACAGTAAATTGGGTTTTACAGATGGGCGTCAATTAATCTTCTGGCAGACAGGGGTCTGGAGTGAGATTCCGCTGCCGAGGAATATTAGCTCTGGACTGAGTCAGTCCTGCAACAGTGGACAGACACCTCCAGACAGGGAATGGGAAGTGAGGACCACCAATGTGAGCAACTTGGATGGACTCTCCTTTCACTCTTTGCTGGGTTACGGAACACAGGCAATCCTCTGCCAGAGAAATGCACACACCACAGAGTGTGAAGGTCACCCTGAGTCACGGTGCAGAGCTCAACATCACACAACCTTAGGTGTGACCCTCTGATGCTGGCTGTGTGTGGCTGGTCTCTCTAAATATCAGAGCACCCAGCCTCACACCCTGGCTGACAGGCTCTGGGTTTTCTTCAGGAAAGTGAGCTTGGAGAAAAAATGGTTGGATTAGATTATTATAGGATTGTTCACCCCATAATATCTGTGCTTCCTTCTGACTGGAATATAGTCCCGGAGTATTTTGTGATGTAATTGATGGGCACCTGATGGCAAAGAACAGTGATTAGTCAACCTGATTGCTTGTGATCCAGCAACTGCTGGTCTTCTCTGAATTAGCTGTTCTTGATTTGTCTGGACATCTTTAGGATGATATTCCTATCTTCTTCCTTTCAAAAAAATTTTCCCTTTTGCTAAGTCAAAAGGGAAAAACAGGCTTTTCTAATTTTTCTCTCCTTTTCTATGTGAGACTGGAAAGCTACCGCAAATGTGCCAAGAAGCCAGGATCTGCAAAAGGCCTGCGACACTCAGACACTTTGTTTTATGGCTTATTTTTAAAGTGCCGATAATACAACACAATAAATGCCACAGTAGTAGTGGAATAAATAAAATACTTATAGATGGAGGAGCAATAAATATTGAGGGGGCGTTGGGGAAACCGATGAAAGAAGGTAGCATTTGAACTGGGCCTTAAAGCACAAACAGGCACTTTCTGAAAGAAAATAAGGTGGGGGGGCAATAAAGGAGAGGAAATTTAAGGCAAAGCAAGGACAGAAAGGGGAAGGAAGAATGACAGAGGTGATGCTGGAAAGGTAAGGAGAAAGCCCATGGAGCGCCTCCTGTGTGGGTGTAGAGATTTTATTTCAACTGTGCAGTGAGGAATCCTCCAAGTTTTTTTTTTAAATGGAAGTGTGATTTGCAGTACCTGCACTTTAGCAAGATGTCTCTGGGAGGAGGACAGAGGGTAGTTACAGCAGAGGGCACGATAACCAGTTACAGTACCCATTTATTCAGTGAATTTTTATTGAGCACTTATGATAGCACTGAAATCGAGGCTAAGCAGTAAATAACACTTAAAAACTCCTTGTGGGACTTGTTTTCTAGTCCAGGATCAGCTTCTTAACAGTGGTGATAGAATTGGGAATCATGGGCCCTCCCTGGTGGCACAATGGGTTAGGACACAGCACGGCAAGCGGGCTGCAGCCACTTCAGTGCAAGTTCCATCCCCGGCCCTGGAGGTGACCACATGGCACGGCAGACCTCTCCTGACCCACCTGCTGCTCCCCTCAGCCGTATATTTTGTCAAACTACCTGTTCTGCTCCCCACTGTCTGGTGAATCCTCTCACACCCTGCACCTCTGGCTTGTACCCCAATTCTGTATGCATAAATATATAAATCTTTTAAAAAAATTGGGAAAACATCTGAGAGGTAGAACTTGTTAACAGGACTTGACACCTGCTTGTGAACAAGACGCAAGAGTCAAACACAACACTAAGATTCTTAAGTTGGGCCACAGAGCACATGCTAACACTGTCAGCTGAGATGGGAACTAGAGACCTGCAGAAAGTAACAAATACACACTGTATTTGTATGCAGTTAAGACATTCCAAGTAGAGGAGTCAGTGAGGAAATACGGATCTATACTCAGGAGAGAGGGCCAGGCTGTGGATTCAGTTTTAGAATTGCCAGGTGCAGGTGGTAGGTGAAGATTTGGAACTTGGGGAGATACTCTTGGAGATATCAGAGTGAAAATTAAAAAGACCATTTTGGCAGGAGAAGAGTAATTGTTGGCACTGAAGAGATTCAATGGGAGAAGTCAGTGAGAAAGACTAACATTGTGGTCACAAAAGGTGAGTGCCCCTCATGGTATCCCAGGAAGAGGACAGAATGGCCACCAGCAAGTGAGGTAAGCAGTCTCAAAGAATAGTGGGTCCCCGCGCCTCTCTGGATGACTGACTGATTTCAACATGGTAGCAGGAAGGAAGAATTCATGTACGATCATCTCACATTATGCTTTGCTTTTCACAGGTTTTGTCCACAAGGAAGCACCTTGTAAAATGCTTGGGAATATTATCTTTAGCTGTTTCCACTCATTTATTGGTGCAGGGGTCATTTCTTCCTTTCTTTTTGGATGTAGTTTGGCTCCATGGCCCTGCCATCATGAGTTTCCATTCTTGCTCCAGGAAATTCATTGAGTCTCTGGAAACCAGCTCTTTCCTTCTGACCGTGGACTCAAATTCCTCTTTCCCAGGTGTCAGAGCCCCACCTGCAAGTACTACTGAAAGCTTCCCCCCCAGTTCAAGTCTGGTCAAGTGGCCCTGCAAATTCTCTAGGAATTTCCAGTCCAAGAGCAACATCAGCACCAAAGGTAGGAGAGCATCACTGGCCACCAGACAACAATGTTGGTGACTGTTGTGCTTTTTAAAAGACCTACAAATTCTTTGCTCTTCCTCTTTTCAAGGGGTGGTGGTAACTCCCCAACTCTTGAACATAGGCTGGACTTAATGACTAATTTTTAACAAATACATTAGAAAGTTTGTGATGATAAGCAATTTTGTGGAGACTAAGTTATAAAAAGGCACTCAGGTTTCTACTTTGTTTGCTCATTCTCTCATTCCCTCTCTCTTTTCAGTCACTGTTGGGGAAACCATCTCCTGTGTTGTGAGAAGCCCTTTTTAAAGACTCACATGTCTAAGAATTGAGAGTGGCTTCTGGTGAACAGCCTGAGAGGAACTGAGGCCTGTCAGCAACACATGAAAGGGCTTAGGAGGAATCCCACAGTCAAGCCTTGTGTGACTGCAGGGCCTAAACCTGACTACCACCTCATGAAAGAATATACACCAAAACCACCTTGCTAAGTCCTTCCCAGATTCCAGACCCTCAGAAGCTATGAGATGATGAATGTCTGTTGATGAGTTTTGGGGGTAATTTGTTACACAGCAACAGATAGCTAATGCAGTGGCAAAAAAGTCAGGAGTGATGGGAAGGCTCTAAAAAAAGACATTTCACAGGAGTCCTGTTTAGGCAGAGCGCAGCTATGATGAAGCCCAGCATTGGGTTGAACAGGAAGGGCAGAAGTGAGAATTCAAATTTTATCTCCTTTCTTCTCCTTCATAGAGGGCTGCCAGTCTTAAGTGCATCTTCTTTTAAAGAGCTAACAATGGGAACTAAAATAATTTAATTGACTTAATGTGGAGATAACTAAAAAAGGAAGAGAATAGTTATGAAGCCTCACAATGCAATAAAGGACATCCACAGCTTCCTGGGGCCAACCTGCTAGTGTGAGCCAGAGCAGACCTTCTCCCCAAAAAGAGGGCCGTGTCCTCTATTCCCATCTTGTTCTTACCCTGACCTTCCTTCCTTCTTGGGCCTATCTCTTGCCTCTAATGAGCCTTCAATGAAGGCTCCTTGTAACAAATCCCCATATTAGAAGCTCAGGGGCCTCCTGGAAGTTAGACAACCTGATACGAACAGAATAACAATCTAAAATTTTGGCCTGAAAGAAGCCATACTTGGATAACCTCATGATAATTACTCCTAAAATTCCAAAATAAATATTTTTATACTGATTGGGTTCACTTGATTCCCTACAACAATCCTGTGTTGTGGGATAGATGTGTTTCTGATTTATCACTGAGGAAACTGAGGCACAGAATAGCTCAGACAGTCAGCTAGTATTAGAACCAGGGCTAGAATCCATGTCTTTACAATTTAGTCCTTTGGACTCTATTCTTCACCCCATGGTTTCTCATTTCTCTTAGACATGTGGGTCTTTAAAAAGGGCTTCTCACAACACACAGTGGGTCTTTAAAAAGGGCTTCTCACAACACAGCAGATGGTTTCCCCAACAGTGACTGTCTCATGTCCCATGTTTCTCATTCCCCAACAGGCCAGTCTCATGTCCCATTAACCAAAATGTAGGGGCCCATGTTCAGTTCAACCCCTTACAGTAAGTGGTTAAATATAACATTTTTTCCACTTTATTCACAAGAAATTTCCTATGGTACAATAATATAGGTCACAGAATTTCTCTGTGACTGCTTCCTCAATTTGGACCATATAGAGGTGGACCAGCTGTCCCCTATGGCCTTTGGAGGCATCAACCTTCCATGCCTCCAGCAAAGTCTCTCAGAAAACAGGGCTTACTCACATGAGGTGAGGCCTTAAGTCCTCACCATCTGCCTGAGACTAATCTTTGAACTCCCTGGGGCAGAATCACACAGGAGTAAGCCAGTCTAGCCCATACAAAGGACCCTAGAGTTTGAAGAAATGAGGTCAGCATCTTATGGTGGCATGACTGGGCTTCGCTTCAGCTCCTGAGAATCTCAATAGCCACCCCTTGACCTCATCTGCTCCTCTGCCAGAAATTAGACTGGAGAGATGCCATTCGCCTCTCCCCACCTCAAATCAGATTCAGATTTTCTGGGCCACTTGTCCCTAGGGACACCCTGAATGAACCACCTATCACCATCTCTCCCTATGAAGTCTCTGAGATGAGCACAGAAGATTTCTGGCACCCAAAGCCAGTTTCACATCAGCCCAGACACCTCATGACATTGTCAGTCAAGATAGGCTAGAAATGTTCCTTATTCACCTTAATTAGGAGAGAAATGAAGGAAGACAGAATGGGTCCCCCTCACAATCATCAGATTTACCTTAGTCAAGGTACTATAATCCTATTACCACCTAGAAGGCCCAGCAAGTTCACTAACTCCTTTTTATCCTTTCCTCTCTTACTCTTCACCCTCCAATTGCCCCAAATCACGGATTCATTTTCCAAACTATAATGGCATGAGAATGGAAAATGAGGATGATGATGGTGACAACCAGCTAACCCTGAAACCTCTCACACAGGCTCCTTGAAACCCTGGGGTTTCTAATGTCTTCAACACTCTCGACAAAAAGGAAACAGAAATCACACTGAACCAACACTGCTGAAAAGAGAAATACCCTGGATTTCCACAAGAGTCCATCAAAACACAGCACTCTCTCGCCCTGAATTAATTCAACATTTGCTCGCAGTTACCAACACAGAGTTACCAGCAGCTCTTTCCTTGTCTTGCATGTTGGGTCACTCAGTCCCCCAAATAGATAATGTTCCACCAGCCCAATTCTCTCCTAACTTTAATCTGAGTTATCCTTACGATCAAGCAACTGTTTACCCAACAAATTCACGAATGAGAATTGATCTTACTATTTACTTAGAAAGCTAGAGGAGTTGATTTTACATGGGCTTTATTTTTTCCCTCTGGTAAATTAGGGAGTTGAGATAGCGCAAGAGAAAGCAAATCAATGACTATTTCCAGTTACTAGCATCTGTCTTCAGATTTAATAGAAATGATGCCCTAAGATACATAGTCTATTCAATGCAAAGGGGAACCTTTCCTGAAACTTTGTAAATGTAAACAGAACCTCACGCTTGTTCTGGGTAATGCAAAGGGGAACCTTTCCTGAAACTTTGTAAATGTAAACAGAACCTCACGCTTGTTCTGGGTAAGTAGTGAACAATTCCATTCCGTAGCCAGGGAAATTAATGCACCCAGTGTCTCTGAAATGGTTCTGGTTTACCTGGGGAGTAGGTGGATAAGCATTAAGATGTCGCCACCAGAAATCTGACCTAGCTTCAGGCATAGTGAAGTAATAAATATGAGTGATATGTGCCATTTTCCCATTCCATACTCATGACAGACATCATTAATTAATTCAACATTCTCTTCCAGTCTTCATGGCTGAGATTTTAGGTTCCTTCTCGACATAGCATTCCCAGTAGCCATAACCAGTCAAAGAGTTTGCTCACAAGAGGAGCAAACTAGCTCTGAGTCAGAAGGTATGATCAAGCCTAATAGATTACAAACCTCATGAGAGAATTAAGGATTCAAACCTTAAGCAGGTCTTCCCTTGAATATTTAACTTCTGCTTCCCTTTCTGTGAACAAGAGACCTCATCCAAACAAACAGTACTGCAAAATAATTGGTGGTCTTTTTCTGTGGTTGAACCAACAGAATTCCTACAGTCACTTATTTCCTTTTTGACAGAAAATAACCTGAAAGAACTTTTCAAAGAAGAGATTCTTAAAAATAATGGTTGTGCATTATTAGGTCTGTGGTATCAGCCCGCCCCTTCTTGGATAATCCCCATGTCCCTTCTTGCCCTTGGAGAGAAGTAAGCTCCTTAGCATACAAGCCTCTTTGCTGTCTGCTTACAACTGCCTTGTTTAGACTATCTTCTTTCATATCCACACACAACCACCACTACACCCTATACAATAGTCACCCAGAGAAGCACTTGCAATGTTAACAAATGAAACAAGCACTTTTGCACACAAAGCATGTCTATCATTCAACTCCCATTCACAGCCAGACCTATTAAGCAGGTTGCCTACACTCTGTCTACATAAAGGAGAGCCTCCATGAACCACCAGTATGAATATCACCAAGCTGACTAGAAATGTCCACCCCAGGCCCTCCCTGGTGGCGCAGTGGGTTAAAGCACAGCACAAAGAGGCTAAAGCCA
Organism: Condylura cristata; assembly: GCF_000260355.1. Lineage (NCBI taxonomy): Eukaryota > Metazoa > Chordata > Mammalia > Eulipotyphla > Talpidae > Condylura > Condylura cristata. The sequence continues at coordinate 22,496,542 of NW_004567114.1, read as the reverse complement.
CTTCTGCATGAGTTCGATCCCGGCCTGCCCTGGAGGAGATCCACATGGTGTGGCAGACCTCTCCTGACCCACCTGCTGCTCCCCTCAGCAGTGCCCTTGGTCCCCACTCTGTTCTGCTCCCCACTCTGT
>NW_004567114.1:22492953-22495458 GCF_000260355.1 Condylura cristata | reverse complement strand
ACCATGGGTCGCCCTCACCTGCAGAGGCTCCTCAAGCCTCTCGCTGATCAGCAGATCGACCCCTGAGTATGTCCACCAGGCACCCTGGCCCGCAGGCTGCACAGGGCTCATGTGGGCTCCCACCCTGTACTGTGGGGATCGTGAGGGTCTGCTTCACTCCTTTGTTAAGCTGAAGTCACTATTTAAAAAAGTAACGACAGCAAGTTTTCACCACCCTTTGCTTTGTCTAGCACCACCAAACACCTCTGTTCTCATGCCCGGAGCATGTATTCCTCTTAGGCGCCTCGCCCACGGATGACACAGCCCTCGGTGTTTCAGACAGTCCCACGACTATCGGCTGCAAGAGACAGTAGTTCCTACTGGCCAGTGTCATCACAGGTACTGTCTTCCTTCTCGCCTCTGTTTGCCCTACACCTCTGGGTCTCATGCAGGAGGAGGAGACCTGAGCTCTCTCCTAGCAGCTAGAAGCAGGCAAGGCACATGCTCCCCGCAAGATAAAAGCTTTAGAAGAGCAACTGCGTCGTTTCTTTTATACCAATAAGAACAAACACAAGTGCCCATCCCAGTGTGTGTAGGACTGATCCAAGAGAGAAAAGATTTCAGAATTGTCTCTATTGTATCCTTATGAACCCTAAATATCTTTGCCTCCTCATTAATCTGCCCTCATTAAATGATGAACTAAACAGCCCCAGGACAAGCACTGCTCTCTTCCATTTTCTATTTTGGTGTCTCTTCAATGATTTTAAAAGGAAGCTATTGAACCAAAATCAAAAGGGACAGTTAGTCATAGTCAATGGGGCCCTCACTTACTGAGGAGACCACCAATACTTGAGCCCACTCAGAAGCTCCCACCCACTGACCCCGCCAGTCCTCCCCGCACTCACCGCCAGTGTCCCACAGCCAGAGACATGCGCCATCCCCAAAGGCATACACTCCCTTACGTCTGCTTGCCCATCCCCACCTTTGCCCCTTACCTCAGCTCCAGCCCACTCCTCCACTGGCCCCTGGCCCATACCAACCAGAAGGACACACTGTGCCCATTTCTCTGCTCAAATCACCCTCACCTGTCGCTCCATCCTCTTGGGTCCCCCCACCACCCACTGTCCCTCCCACACTCCTTATGTAGTTGAACATGACACAAGCAGAATAAGTAGACTCTGACTTCTATACACTCACCCACCATCTCCCTACCCCTGCCCGCTCCCCTAGGCGCCCTCCAACACCCAGGCACACACGCTGCTCTGCCAGCTCCTGCCTGAGGCCAAGGCCCAGACTCCCCTGTCTTCCTGAGAACTTCGCTCTGCCAACACTCCCTCGTGCACCACCCATCTCTCACCGTCTGGTCACCTGTTCTGCAGCACACACGCATGCCTTAAAAACACCCACTTTGATGGCACATGAGTGATTTGGTGATGGGAAACCCAAGGGGATTGCAACTGAGATGGAAAAATGCACAAAAGTATGTAAAAATAAACTATTATAAAATTAAAAACAAAGAAGAGAACATGGTTAAAAAATAAAAGATAAAGCTACAGGTTAAATGCACAACAGAGTAATATAAGTTCATGGATAAATTTTTTTCTTTCTCTGGGAAAAACAAAACAAAATACCACCTTGGGGCCCTCTCTGGTGGCACAATGGCTTAGGACGTAGCACTGCAAGCAAGCTGCAGCCGCTTCAGTGCCAGTTCGATCCCCAGACTCGGAGGTGACCACATGCACGGCAGACCTCTCCTGACCCACCCGCTGCTCCCCTCAGCAGTGTACTTTGTCTGTCTGCCTGTTCTGCTCCCCATTCTGTCTCTGGTGAATCCTCTCACAGCTCCTTCACCTCTGGCTTGTACCCCAGTTCTGTATGAATAAGTAAATAAATCTTTAAAAAAAAAAAAGAAAAGAAATGTCCACCCCAGACCTACAAAAATCTAAATCTTCATGAAGCTAAATCTGCATGTTAATGAGATTCTGGGTGATTTGCATGCACAGCAAAGTTTGCCACACATTGCAATAAACCCACGCCCTCCCATCCAGGAGTGTCAGACTTCATTCTCTTTAACCTCGCTTTCCTCTCCACCTCTCCACTAAAATAACTTTCATCGAATGAGTGAACCCATCAATTCACATGTGAATGAAAGAATCAGTAAAATACCAGTTGTGACTTTTGCCTGCTCTGAACTTTTAATCAAGTCCAGCCCAAACGGTTCCACTTCTGTAAAATCTTTCTGATGTAGACAAAATAACAAAGCAGTGAGAGGCTGGAAAAACTGACCCCACACCAGTGACACACTAAGCACCCATGTGGCCACCTGGACGAGCAACACCCCAAAGAAGTCCAAATCCTCCCCCACTGGAGCCTCCAGCAACCAGTGTCAGGGCTGGGACTTCATGGCTGGGACCAGGATGAGAAGTCCAGTGTGGCTTGGTGGACAAGACCCAAGTGGGCTGATCTAATTATGTTGCCTGTTCAGTCTCTAAGTCTCCCTTTCTCCACCCTTTCCCTTCAAACGCA
>NW_004567114.1:22462627-22492458 GCF_000260355.1 Condylura cristata | reverse complement strand
TGGGTGGCAGCCCTCCGACAGCACTGGCCTCTCTCTGCCTGGTCCTCAGCTCCCCAAGTAAAGTCAAAGGGCACCCTGCCCCCTGCACCAAGGCCCTGCTTTTCTCTCCACAACTAGCTGTTCCTGTCCACGCCCAGGCTGCCCCTGAGAGGACCACGAGGACTGAGCAGAGTAGCAGCAGCATTTGAAAGAACGGCTCACCCCCAGCCCTCACAGCTAACCTAGGGTCCTGGATGAAAGGCACCCTCCAAACCATCCAGGGCACACCTAGGTCAAGACCACCCCCAAGTTCTGCCCTCACAGAGTTTAAGCTGAAGCGAGAAAGAATTTAATGAGCTCTCTGATAACCAAAGGAGAGAAACAGCCTGGATAAAGGGGGCAGCTGGAGGAAGGAAGAATCTGGCAAGGAAGGGAGAACTCAGCTGGGAGTCCAGCACCTCAGGCCTGCCCAGCCCCTCACAGCCCTCCCCAGGAGCCTGAGATGTAGATGGTGACTCTGCTGTATCTCCCTTTCTTCCTCTGTCCACTCAACTCTAAGACCGAGTCCCTGTGCCCCCAAAGGACAAACCAGCAGCTGAAACACGCTCAGTCAGTGGGGCGTTGGGGCCTGAGTTTGTAGGGCCAGAGCCACGAGAGACCAACAATTCTCCAGGTGTTGTCCACAGGTGCCCTGAAGCCCCACAGGAGATGACCCGTCTCACCCTCACCCAACCGGCTCTCCATCCTCCAGTTTTATCAGGGCAAGAAGAGGGTGACATGAGGAAGGGGAGCTCGAGAGTCACAGGTATAGGCAGGCAGGAGGGCCAAGGTAATGTCCACCCACAAGGTGTGACCAGTGGTCACTCTGGGCTGGGGCTGGAGGGAGCTATAAACTGCCCTCGACCTCTGCAGGCCCGACAACAGGACTGAAACATCCACTGCTGAGGCCATCCTGCTGGTTCCATACTTGATTTCCCGAAGCTGCAGATAGAGGCAAACCATCTTCTCAGCCAGCACAGCATTAACATGTGAACCTAACTTGGTCTACTGGTGAGCCAGGGTTAACCATCTTTAAAACTAGCAAACAAGGCCCTCCCTAGTGGCATAACAGGTTAGGACACAGCACAGCAAGCTGGCCATAGCCACTTCCATGCAAGTTCAATCCCAGCCCCAGAGGTGACCCACATGGCACAGCAGACCTTTCCTGTCTCGCCTGCTGCTCCCCTCAACGGTGCACTTCATCAGTTGGCTTGTTCTGCTCCCCACTCTGTCTCTGGTAAATCCTCTCGCTGCCCCTGCACCTCTGACCTGTACCCCAGTTCTGTATGCATAAATAAATTTAAAAATCTTTAAAAAATTTTAAAATAAAATAAAACTAGCAAAGAAACAAAGAAACCCCAAAGGTGAAGTGACTTGCCCAGCATCACAGGGCAAGGTAGTCTCCTATGTCTCCCACAGGTGAGCTAGCACCAGAGAGTGTGGCCTAGGTGTTCAGGACTCTTGACTCTCTGTTCCCAAGTCGCTCTGTTCCTGCTCAGTCCCACCACACACAAGAGGGCAGGAGTCGCTCCAGCTCACTGGCTCCTCCCAGGCCTCCTTCAAAACCCTGGAGCCAAAATATTCCCCAAGTATGGTCCACTCTGCACCCAGCCCCTTAGGAGGGAGAAACTTCCAACAGAGATAGTTCTAGAGGTTGTCACAGAAAGTGAGCCCCGTCTAAGAAACCTTCCTCTGTTTGGACAATGGGAACAAGGCAGGAAGATGGGGTGGAAGAAGAAAGTAATTTTTTAATGCCACATTCATCCCAGAAAGGCCATGCTGGAACTTTAAGATCATCTGACTAATTCCAGGTTGGAGTCATTATTCTCAAAGAAGGAGACTGAATTTCTTTGGAAGCAAGTCAACCAAATAATGCCTGTGGCCTTAAAATAAGACAACAAAATATGTATGGAGAAGGGTAAACTGGATGTTCAGTGGTGAACTTAATGTAGTACAGACACATGTTGAAACTCAGTGATACACCCTGAAACACATAATGTTATAATGTAACATTACTTCAATAAAAAAAGAAATGAGATCAGTAAGATAATGTGAGGCAAAGAAGTCCCAAGACAGAGGGGGAGAGCTGCCAGAGAGAGAGGGGAGCGAAGATCTCAGTGTGCTCAAAGGGCCTGAAACTCTCCTGCAGAGCTGTCCACACAGGGAAGCCTGGCCAGTGGCTCCGTGTGACAGCGCCGTTTGTCCTTGGCCTTGCCAGGAACCCAGCAACCGGTGGACTAACTCACAGTGCTGACCAGCCAGTGGGCAACGGGGCTCCAGCCACAGTGGGTTTTCCCAGGAGCCAGCGGGATTCCTGTTACTACCTCAGAGGAGCTTGGAGAAGAGGGAACAAGAATGAACAGAAACCCTGAGCCCTTGGGTCTCCCTGGTGGCAGCAATATGAAGCTATCACAGCCACTGCCTCATGAGTTCCATCCCCAGCCAGAGGTGACCAACATGGCACAAAAGACCGTCCTGACCTGCCTGCTGCTCCCCCTCGGCAGTGTTTTTCAGTGGGTCCGCCTGTTCTGCTCCCCGCTCTGTCTCTGGTAAATCCTCTCATCCCTCGCACTTCTGGCCTATACTCCAGTTCTTGTATGCATAAATAAATCTTAAAAAAAAAAAACAAAAGAAACCCTGAGGGCCCTCCCTGGTGGCGTTGCGGGTTAAAGCACAGCACTAAGAAGCTTGGGCCAATTCCTCATGAGTTGGATCCCCGCCTGCCCTGGAGGAGACCACATGGCGCGGCAGACCTCTCCTGACCCGCCCGCTGCTCCCCTCAGCAGTGTACTTCATCGATCTGCCTGTTCTGCTCCCCACTCTGTCCCTGGTGAATCCTCTCACCCCCACATCTCTCGCCTGTACCCCAGTTCTGTATGAATAAATAAATAAATCTTTAAAAAAAAAAAAAAAGAAAGAAAGAAAGAAACCCTGAGCCCTTGCTTTATGGGAGGAAGGGGAAGATACAGGAGGGGTTAAAAAAGAAAGAGCACAGCCTTTATGAAGTCAAACAGGCAAGTGGCTTTGCCAGGTTTCATGCAAGCTACTACTTGATTTTTCTCAAACTCAGTTCCCTCAACTGTAAAATGGGTCCAACCCTGCAGGGTTGTAAATTAGATGAGTTCAGAGAATCTATAACAACATGTGATAGGGACTCTGTGAGCCGTTTTCTTCCCCCCTCCACACCTACACACACACACACACACACACAGTATAAAACTGGTCCTGCCTAGTCCAGAGGAAAAGCCCGCGGGAAGCCAGCCACCCAGAGAGCTCTGGAGCAAGGCGTGCAGGCCATAAGGGAGACTAGTGGTCCCTATGTCAGTCCCGGTGGCGATGGGCTGGCTCATTGGCCAACCATTCTTAATCTCCCTCTTCTCATTTTGGGAGCCCTGGAGCATTCTTCCCCCAATGAGGCATGCAGCAGAAATGAACTGTGATTAGTTCAGCAGAGAGACCAGAAGGGGGTGGGGGTAGCAGGGAGAGGGAGCAGCAGAGTTTCTGGGAATTAATGGAGAGAGAGGAGGGAGGGCAAGTTGCTGCCTTAGAAGATCTCTCTCCCTGAGCCAATCACCAGGCAACCCTCTCAACCTCTGCAGGGCAAAAACAACTCAGGGCAGCCTTCCTTACAGCATGCATGGCCATTAGAGGTAAGCCTAGGGTGTTTTCTGCAGGGCACGTAGTGAAATTTCAAGGCAGGAAACAGGCAATAGGGCTGACTGATGAAACTGATGCAGAACATTTAACCTGTGCACAGTTAACACTCAGCCCTGGAACACGGGCTTAGCCAGCTCGACATCACTGTTACAGCCTGCAGGCATGTGGAGCAATGAGGGATTCTGAAAGAGTTTGGAGTTTGGCGGGACAAATCTGTCCTCAGCCCAGATGCTATGTAGGTGTTGCAGGTGGAGGGAATGCAGGGTTCGTGCAGGGTGGGTATCCCACTTTTTTCCTTTTCTCAGAGGGAGGGACAAAAGCATCTATTGTAGGTCTCAACTCTATGCTTGAGAGAAACTTGTCTCTCCAGGGTTCTGTGACTTTAGAGAGACCTAAGCCAAGACCGCTGTCACGGAACATTCTCAGCAGCCACAAGCATGACAAATGCACAGACATATATATCAAGAGAACAGCCGCAGCTCGGTCAATCCAGTGGGCCCTGTCACTTCTGCAGCCTTGGTCAGGTCACTTACACCGTCTGAGTTTTGCTTTACCCGCCTGCTAAGTGGGACAGTAACCCCAGGGGAAGTTGCTGGGAGGTTATTTTGAGAGTGCAGAGACTCTTGGGTGGCCGGCAGGACATGCCCTCCATTCTGGGCCACGGCAGAGAAGATGGTGTGTGTTCTTGGGAAGCACAGTCGAATTCCTTGCCAACAGCTGTGCCTGATCAGCCCTGGGAGGATGGAGCGGGGAGAGATGAGTATCCCAGACAAAGATGGAAGAGGACTCGGGGATTGCAATCTCAAGGTGTCCTGATTTCTCCAACCAGCAAACCAGCCACAGGCCTATAGGTCACCACATGAAGAACATTGCACCCGAACAAACAACGGCCCGAGCTGTCTGGTTTCCTCTCTGCTCCTCTCACCTTCAGTGATCTATCAATCTAAGAGGCACTTTTGTAAATGAACTGCTTCTCTAGTTTGACCAGGAGAACACAATTTTGATTCCAGATGAAATACGGTCTCTCAGATATAAGCTCTCGGGGTCAACCCGTCTCTCAGGAGATCCTGTCTCCTCCCTCTCCAAAATGCATTACAAGTCAATAGGTAGGCACAATTAAAATAGTGTAAGACAACAGCTTCTCTGGTTTTAGAATAATACTTGATGGCAAATGCCCATGTAATCAATTGATACTAAGAGGAATATTTCACCCATTGGCTGAGTGTCAGGATGAACGGGGGCTCTGCTCTAAGTCAGTTAGGACTCCTGGCACATCTTTTCCCCACAAGGGCTAGGACCCCACAACTGTGACAGGATCAGAGGCAGCCTGACAGGGAAAGGCATAGGAACCCAAACTTCTGCACGTGCCCAGCTCAGCTACCCTTGAACACCCATCCTAACATCACATTCGTCCTGCTCAAGCCCCTGATTCTTACGGTTCCCCTTTCCCTTGTTTTGGGTCAAGCCACACAATGTGGATATTGTCATACTGTGACTTCTCATCACGGGCCATAACCCCCACTCTCCTGCGTGCACTCACAACACACACATGCATGCACACACACACACTCTGTGCTCGGTAGTTCCCACTGCTGCTTTCAGAGGCTGCTTTCTCTTTACCCATCCCTACTCTACTCATCTTTTCCATGAAGACTCCCTCACTACTTCAACTGGATCTGGTATGTACCTGCCTAGCACATACATTTTGCACCAACCCGGCAATTATAAATCATCTTGTCTTGAATATTATGCAAATCACATGTCTCTCCTTTTCAAGAACAGAGAAGATGTCTTCAGTGGAGAGAATTTTAAAGCAGAAAATCTTCGATTGGAAAAATCAGATTTTACTATCACAACCACCTTTATCAACTCAGTGTCCCTCAATTTCCATTTCTGTGACATAGGCATCATAATTTTAACCTGAAAGGGTTGCTGAATAACTTTAACAAGTTAACACCTTTAAGAAACCCATGGGTAAACGGTACTTATAAAGTACACCCAAAAGTCTGTCTCAATCCCCTTTTTTTTTTTGCTTTTTCTTTTATGACCTGCAAAACCCAGTACAATATTGCAACATAGAGTGTATTCAATAAATGTTTGATTAATTGATCAACAGTATAAAGCAAACCAATAACCTAGAGGGTCATTCTACAAAGTAGCAGCATGTGGTCAGAATGCATTGATCTGGTTTTCAATTATGGAGGAAAGGTTATTGTCAATGGAAGGAAAACAATCTGTTTTAACCAAAGAAGTTCTCAGGATTCCAAACTGCCAGTCTCTCTAAACCCATCACTCAGCCAAGAAGCAGTTTCAGTGTATTATTCATGCTAGCAAATTGATATTCTCTTCCTTTACCCCATATACAACATTGCTCCATTCCCAACCTCTTTTATATTTCTGGTCTACAGAAAGTTGACTTCATATGCTAAATATAGTATGATCCTTGCTACTTCTTTAATCAAAAAAAAACAAAAAAGAACAAAACTACTCTGTAGAAGTTCTTTCCTAAGTTATTTAGGAAGAATCCTGGTTACTTCTTTTCCCAAACAGAATGTTATCATATTATCATATATATATAATTAACTTTGTTTTTTAATAAGCCTTTTCTTCTTCTCCTACTAAATTGAGGAGAAGGGAGTAGAAAACCATGAATAATAGTGAGGTCATTCAACCAAAATCAAAGACTAGATCCAATGAACAAGCACAAAATCCATGCACCAGGAATGACATTGGATGGTGGGACTCAATGGGATGAAGACAGGAGTAGAACCCAGATACAGGAGCAGAAATATTTTCATGCTGTGACCTTTTGATCTCACTGCCCTTTTCAGTGCTTCCCACTATTCCTCTTCATATACCTGGTGCTTCTCTGGAGGAAGATGTCTCTTGCCACTTTCTAGTGAGTATGGAAGTCCCCAGAAGGGCACACCACCTCAATCTGAATATGAATGAGCCTAGAAATGTAATTTTAATGATCATACTAAGCATTTATGAGACCACTGCCTGGGCAATGAGCTGGTTTCTTCCTGTTGTGGGTTACCCAGCTACAGTTGTAAGCACTGCAGAGCTAGACAGGACCCTACGATTTTGCTAGTCCACATTCCTAACTCCACACAGAAGTTTCTGGCCATCACTGAGCTCCAATCAGCCACAAGAGTCAAAATGTCTCTGTCAAAATAACTGCTTATCATGGCCCTCCCTGGTGGTGCAGCAGGTTAAAGCACAGCACTGAGAAGCTAAAGCCACTTCCGCGTGAGTTTGATTCCCGCCTGCCCCGGAGGTGACCACATGGTGTGGCAGACCTCTCCTGACCCACCCGCTGCTCCCCTCAGCAGTGTACTTCGTCGATCTGCCTGTTCTGCTCCCCATTCTGTCTCTGGTGAAGCCTCTCGCTGCCCCTGAGCCTCTGGCCTGTACCCAGTTCTGTATGCATAAATAAATAAATCTTTTTAAAAAATTAAAAAAAAAAACTGCTTATCAGAGCATTCTGAACCCCAGCTTTTCTTCTCTTCTGTTCGCTAGACCAAAAGCAACTAGTCCATCTTTTACAGAATAAACTGGTCATAGTGTCAGCTATAAATGACTACTAACCTTCATCTCCAAGTTAACTCCAACTCCTTTTACTTTCCTTAACCAGCTAAAGAACTCTTTAAGCAAGTTGTTCATAATCTTTTCTGTACTTCTTGGTTCTTGCAGTTATTTTCAGCTAACTCAAACACAGTGGTGTCAAATATTAATGAGAGGTGGGGAGCTACTTCCCAGCCCTTGCATATTAGTCACAGTGCAACACAGCATGGCAGCATGTTCACTCGAAAAACACCACTACCACAATACCCCGGAGCTCATGTTCCACTGGGGCTTCCAGATTCGTCTCATGACTTTGGCTTTCCAGGTGAGCACTAATAGCATAATCCACATAAGTGTATCATCAAGCTGATGCTAAACAACAGATGACCTCTGTCATCACCTCCCAAAAATGCATGCCCTGTGAAGGTGTAATAAAAGACCAGATACCTGAGGGGTTGTGTACTCACCCACACTTACATAAAATAGAAAAATGAAGACTTTCTAAATTTGGTCTGGACAAACTTTCTCCTTTCATTCTATGCCTAAAAACTGATGCATAGCTGCCCTCGGGCACAGTGCAGAGTAGAGCTTGGAGCAAACGCTTCATGGACTGATCTCAACCCTTGATTTTTAAGGAATTTAGAGATAACTTAGGAAATTTAGCAATAAACTCCACTAAAAGATACCCTAACATTCAAAGCCAGTGATCATCTCAAAACAACTGTGCACCCTCTAACAATGTCTAGAGAGCATCTCCTGGGTAAATTTGGCGTGGTTGCGGCCAACTAATATAACTCACTCATAATCGCCCTTCATCCACGTTGATCTTCCCACATTCAATTTGTAAGAAGGTTTCCATTCAGTAATAGGTCTCTTATCAGAAATCTTTGCCATCATCCAAAGAAGAATATTATTCATCAGTTCTTTGGAGATATGAGTTAAGGAATTGGGGAAGGTATTCTGACTCTATATATGACCACAAAAGTCCAAATTCTTAGGAAAAATATATCTCAGCAACACCCCATGATTAACCACTTCAGAGAGCCACAGCCACTCAAGAAATGGTCACCAGCAGAAAGAAACCATTTCTTTAGCAGCAATAACTCTGTACCTCCCAAGTTGGGCTCAAGTAAATGTATTTTATCACTTATGTCCTACAGATGAAACTCCACTACCTATGTTCATTTAGTCCCTGGGAGTCATTGACATGAACTTGACTATTTTTAAGTTGGTGTTATTCCATACCTATGTGCCCAGAGTTGAAATATATCAATCATCTCATCCTCAGAGTCACTGTTATCTATGGCTAGTACAGAGCCTGATTCTACTCTTCAGATACTTTTGGTAAGCATTGTGTTGTAGTTAAGGACTGGCGTCAAAACAAGAAAATCTAGTAGACAGATTGTGGTAGAATCAGTTTGGCACTGAAACATGTGTGGATCTAGGACTCAGCACTGCTGACGTTACTGACCACAAGATGCTCTTCACCTGGAGAAGAGCACTTCTTCTTGTCTTAGTCCTGAGGCTTTAGGAAATGCCCTAAATATTACTGCTATCATCACCCAATTTAATTGGATGACACCTACTCTTTCTAAGTCAGAGATTAGCAAACAATGGTCCATGAGCCAAATCTGACCGGTTACCTGTTTGTGTATAAAGTTTTATTAGAACACTGCCATGGCCATTGATTAATATATTGTCTGCTACTACATTCACGTTACAGTCCCAGAATAGAGTAGGTGCTCAGCAGGTGTCTGGTTGGCAAAATACACAATATTTACTATTTGAGCCTTTATAGGAAGAGTTTACAGACCAAGTCATGAGACAGCAAACTGCTAATTCAGATAATCTCCTCCCAGCAGCTCTCCTCCCTCCCTGTCTGAGTATGCAGGTGTCTCTTTTTCCCTTTCTTCTTTTCCTAATAAACCTATTCTTTTAAAATCTATAAAATGAATCTCTTCCCCACCCTAACAAAAGAAAAGAATCATGATCTGAGTGTCCTTGTACTATTTTGCATAAAATTGGCCTGGCTCTGTATAAGGTGTATATAATGCATAAAATATTTCAAAGACAAACTGAAATAACAAAAATTCAGGATGAAGATGTTTATATTATATATAATACTCAAGTATATGTGAGATATAAGTATAAGGTAACAAATATATAAAATTATATATAGTATATAAAATTTATCATACATGTATATAACAAATAATAACATATAACAAGAACTCTGGAGTAATTATATATAAATAACATAATATCTAAGATTAAAGTGTGTATCTTCTTCCAGAATTTTTGTTTGCCTTTTAAGTATTTTATGCTTAAATATTCTGTAAAAAATATGTATATAAATGATAAAATATGTATTTTTAAATCAAAGGAAGTACTGAATTTGTTGCTTTGAGGATACAATGAAACTTCATTGGTTCTAGTCACATGGAGTAACTTGAGTTTTTAGAAGAGTAAAAAGAATGTGATGTAACAGGTGCCTAGCCCACAATAAAAATGAAGTAAAATAAAAAAACACATCTCTAAGCTGCCCAGAGTTTTAGGAGGAAGGGATCTTTCATTAACATGCAGAGGGAAAGGGACTAGAAAGAGGATTGCTTTCTATTGGAATCCCTAACACACACATGAGCTAGATCCACCCAGAGACCAAGCCAGGGGCCCGTTCCCAGCACATAAGAGTTCTAAGTCACCATAAACAAGGCACATGGCCAGGGGAGCCAAGCACCTGCTGTATGAAGACGTGCATTCCAACCTCAACTGCAACCTCCCCCCACTGGCCGCCCTTGGCAAAGCTGCTTCAAGCCAGCAACGGTGTCTGGCACATGCTCACATTAGGTTTAGACCACACAAAGTTGATCTTTAGTGTTTATTTTATAATTTACTACCAATATTTTTAAATGGGGAGGTTTCCCTCAAAAGACCCCTTGAAACATGTGGGACCTGAGAACCCTAGATCTCACATTACCCTGCAGTCAGGGTAGCCAGGGCCCCATCTGAGCACAGGGTCTGCCTCGTTGTGCTTGTTGTCTCCCTGTGACTTGTGGCTGAGAATCAAGGGCTTCCCCCCAAAGTTGTTGGCGCTGTTGATGTTCTCACACTTGACCTGCTTTGGTCACTAAAGATATCTGCTCCTGAAACTCCAGCCCAAAGTTCATGCTTTATACTAATTAACGTCTCCAAATAGATGTGGAAAGTGATTTCCCTTTCTCATTCTCCGGCTCTCATGTACACTCTCCCCATCCATGTTGGTCAGTGACCATCTGCAGACATACAGCACATGCAGGCTTTGCCAACAACTCACCCTTGGGCAGTCCCTGCCCATGTGGCTCACCATTAAACATTTGATTCTCCAGGGCTGTCTCTGCCCTTAGCTATTTACATTGATACTACAGGTCCTTGTTACACATCTTGTCCCTGTAACAGCAATCAGAGACATTATCTACAAAGAAATCCTTAGTCATGAGGTGAGACACACTTTAGGAGAGAGAATCCATCCATCAGCATCAAGATTCCCTTTTTCCCAGGATAGATAGATTAGAAGGAAAATGTCGATCACTTCTGTCCTAAGAAGAGATTTAGCACTGTAGGTGACCTCTGAACTGGATCTACTGCCTCAAGATGTGAGCTACTAAAGGCAGAGGTTATGCCTGGTAAATGCACAAAACTTATTTTTGTTCCAAATGTTGACAAATGAATAAACAGGATGTGCTGCAATGGAATACTCATTCTTAAAAAGGGATAAAATTCTGACACATGTACACCACTTGTGCGCTTTAAAGATACCAGGTCAAGAAAAATGTCAGTCACAAAAGATCAAATATTGAACGATTCTACTTATAGGAGGTACCTTGAATAGTCAATTCCTAGAGATGGTAGAATAGTGATCACCAGGGGTTGGGGGAGGAGGAAACAAAGAACTAGTATTTAATGTGTACAGAATTTCAGCTGAAGAAGTCAAAATAAAAGTTCTGGAAAAGGAGAATGGTGATGTTTGCACAACGATGCAGATGTACTAAATGTTGCTAACATGTACACTTTAAAATGATTAAAATCATAAATTTTATACTATGTACATTTTACCACAATAAAGGGGCAGGGGAGTCTAAGGAGGATGACAGGTGGGTAAGGTCTTTTTTACTGAGAGGGAAACATACAGATCTAATGAAGGTTACAACATGACAGTCATTCTAAAGGCAGGTAGGACACAGGTACAACAGCATCACAAGGAACATTTTTTCTCCACCTGGGCCACCTGGGTTGGCAACACCCAGAGGACAAGATCTGCTCTGAAATGTGAGTCTGACTCTATCTCACCTAGCGAACCCATCAGAGAAGAATGTCCATCTCCATGCACAGAAAGAAGAGTCAAGCGGGGGCAGACTATAGTGGCACCCACTGGCAGCATGCCAAACCAAGACCACCTTTCAAGATAGGAAACATCAACCACCCAGCACTCCCCAGGCACGCCAAAGCTCACATCATTGTGCAAAGCTATTTTCAGCACTACTCTGGTAGTGCCACTGGAAGGTATGGGAGATCTACACACAAACCCAGGCTCTCCATCATCTGTCTTGGCCATGCAGAGGGCAACAGTGGTGGTCATGATGGTGGGTATCTGTCCTCAGATTGCAGGTTCCAGCACCCACCCTGGGCATGTCCACTTCCTCTGCCATCACCTGCCAGCCAAGCCAATGCAATGCTCTGCTAGACTGTGGTTCTAAATAAACAAGAGGGTTCAGCCAATCTCAGGAAGGCAGGTGAGCAAAGTCCCTTTAGGAGTCCCTTCTACAGGACAGTATGAAAGTCAGACTCACATAGGCTGAGGGTGGTAAAGCAAAATTTACAGAGATGCTATAGAAGCATTGGAAACAGACTTTTATTTAACAAAAACTTACACAAATGATACAAACCCTACATTACGCAAATCGTTACCATAAAAACCCTACATGTTATAACTTTTGGGAGTTCGCCGGAAAGCAGACTATTACTACAATTATTAGCATCTTGAAAAGGGACATTTTCGGTCAGAAAATGTCACAGAAATGGGACACAAAATGATACAAAGTCACTCTTGTGATCCCCCTCAAGGAATGGGCCTTGAATGAGAAACCCAAAAGGGCTGGAAGGAAGTCTGTGCCACCCCATCTCCCCTTTCAAAGGCAAAAGAGACACTGCGACTCAGAACTATCTCGGTAACACTGTCACTCAGTACTTTTACTGACAAGAATATCCAGCATTAGAGTGTACATTTATTTTTCTGACTCTGCTTCCAAATAAGGAAAACTCAAGAGCATGGACACGTAGAAGACTGGGAGTAGCTCCCAGTAATCCAGCGAGTCAACCCAGCTCCTCCCCAGATGCCATGTCCTAAGCCACATTAACCCCACAACGCGGCCATGAAAGGACATGTTACGAAGCTTGCTTTTCTCCTTACTCCTCTGGCAACTGAATCTGAGTGGTCACCATTATTTATCTTGGCCTTCCTTGCCTTTGGGGACAGCTCTAGAATCCCAAACCCTGGGAGTCAACTCAGCAGAAGGCTCCCTTTCTAAGACCTGTTAGATGGCTGAAGTCATGAAATCTCAGCTGGTATTTATCTTTTGTCATCTTTTTAACATTTCCTTCACTGTGTTAAACAAAACGGTCTAAATCTGTTGAACTCATAGAGCTACAACACTAGATTAATCACTAGGTGAGTTTCCTTTCACAACTAGGTCTCTTCAGACACAACCAGGAGGCAGGCTGCTTCCTGACATCAGATAAATAGGGACTGCCTGAGGTGAGGGAAGAGGTGGTTTGGTTTTATTTGGGGGAGGTGGAGGTTGAAGAGGCTGCTGATAGCCTCTGTAGCTAATTTATTTCAATTAATTCTGAACACAAGATCATTTAACATCACAACACTTTCAACAGACTTTTGAAGAAGGGGAAAAAAAAACTGATCACTCCTCACTTACCACATCCAACTCGCAGAAATAAAAATACCTAAAGCACATACATGATGGCTTTTTACAAAGCCTGAGAGAGCAGAGTTGATCTTTATTTTCTTATTAAAAGTGTGGGGTATTTTTCCTTAGAGTTAATAGGCAGTCTTTATTTTACATTAAGTACTCTTTTGATTTCATGTCTTCACAAAACTCTTTTAATTTTTGAAGCAGAAGTTACTTTAAACAAAAATATTGTGCAATGCCAGCACTTTTTTCTTTTAAATATTGAAATAAATAAAATAACTCTCTTTTTTGTCAGTTTGTTGTGTTCAGTTAGATCGTAGAGCAATCTATTGCAGAGCAATTCCAGTCTGACCCGGGTACTTTTCTCACAGACAATTAAAGAAAATGTAATGAAGAATTTTAAAAAGGAAAAAAAAAATCTTCTTATTGCACAAACTGAGGCCATTCCCAAGACTTTTCTGAGCTGAGTTGCACTGGAGGTTTTTCCACAATCCAGGCTCCTGTGTTGGCTGAAACACACACGCAGGAGGGGGCCAGGCAAGGGAAGAGGAAGAGAAGGAGAAGGAGTAGGCGCATCATCATGGCTTCTTTCGCCTTCTTCGGAAATGGCTTGCTTGAAGGATTCTGGAGTCCCCAGGTCATAGAGTTGACTGCAGAGGGAAAGGCAACAAAAGATAAAACAAAAACAACAACACATAACAACTACCAAAAAAAAACAAGAAAGATTAAAATTAAGGGATGGCGGAGATGAAATGAATTGAAAAGAAAAAAGAAAGCAAACCACCAACCCATGACCACAGTAACGAGGCAACGGCCAGGAACGATGAGAACCTGACTAGCGGCCACGCCTCCCGCAACAGCAGCGAAAGTCCGCCTGGAGCAGCTGCTTCAGGACAGCTGAATGACAGAAGAAACGGGACACAGCTGGCATTTCGATTGAAAATAGGTGGTACAGCAGGCAAAAGTGGGCGTTAGCAAAAGCTTTTCTTTTTTCCTTACACTTGGAAACCAAGGGAACCACCCTTAAGCACACCCTGGTGAAAATATCCCAAAAGGAGCATCATGATCCAGTCTATCTTCCTGTCATCTACTTGGAAACAAGAAGTTCTTTGAGTTTAGGAGACAGGAGACTCCAACCTATGCCCCATGTGGCCTGAGTCCAAAAGAACACAAGTATACACCCTCACCCCAACTATGCCCACAGTGATTTCAGGGTATCAAAATCACTGAGAGAGAGAACCAAGCCAATCCCCATCTAGTCCAGTGAGGCCAAGTGTCAACCTTGCAACTTGGTGGCAAGTGAAGCTAGGTGGGTCCTTTAGCCCAGATGGGTACCAAACAGGTATGGATTTTGCTTCTAGTTGAAATGAAATCTAAGTTATTTTGGTCTTTGGAATGGGGAGGTCACCACAAAAGACTAAGCAATAAAACTGAGTGCTATCACATTTCACCCCAGAAGCAGTTTCTGAGGGCAGAGATGGGTGCCCCTAACAGTGTACAGTCCAAGTTCAGCTGAGTGTCGAGAGAGTGAGAATGGGAGGAAGGGTTCAATTGGAAAATGGCCAAGCCAGCAGGGAATAAAGATCAAAATCAAAGGAGAGGCTCAATCTCTTCCAAGTTGAAACTCCCCTCCCCATCTGCCTTCTCTCATACTACCCAAGCCACTGCTCTCGGCTCAGGCATACTCGGCTAGAGCAGATGCAATGCCAGAGCTGAGTCTATCTACTTATGCTTTGCAAAGGGAGGTTGAGAAGGCCTCATTTCCACCCATTACCAAGCACTCCCCACACCCATTCCTCTCTCTTTCCCCTACAACCACCCATCCCACCCACAGCCCCTCCGCTCAGATCTGCTGTTATGATGGACCTTTCCAGGCTCCTGTCTTCTTGCCAAGTGCTCATCTCTTCTCGGTGTTCCACTGGCCTCCAGCCCCTTCACTCCAGTGATAAACCAGTTGGCCTTTCTCCAGGTCTCCCACAGAGCTCCTGCCAAGTGTTCCCCTGTTGGGCATGGTAAGACTTTCACCCCTGCCAGGAGGGTTCTGTCCCAATGTCCCTGACACCCCTGCTTGGAAGTCATATGCCATTCTCTCAGTTCAGCTGGTAACTTCACTCCATGCCTCTTCCATTTCCTCAGATTTCCACTTTGACCACCCCGCCCCACCCCATACATACACAAATCTATCCATTTAAACCACTAGAAAAGGACAGGTTAGTTGTTTTCAAATGCACCTAACATCCATTTTCTCTTTTGTTTCCTTTGGACCAAATGTGGGCCCCACATTTGGGGCCCACATTTCATGTTCTTGGTCTTCTGCTATCAGTGCCCACCAAGGTGGCTTAGCTTCCCATCCTTCCATATATCTTCAATTTCCCCCTTCCCCTACCACGGTCTTCCTTCCCCTTCCCTCACCCCTCCTCCACTTTGCCACCTCCAGAATCCATCTACCCCCTTGACTTGACGAGTAGAAGCTGGGTCCACTTAAGACTTCACCAACCTTTCTGTCACCAATATTTATCGAGCATCCACTATGTGCAGAATAAGGCCCTAAATCCTTCTACTAATTAGTAGCTCAGAAACATTACTCAGTTCTCAGTTTATTTCAATAAATAACTATGGCACAATGGTGTCAGGCACTGTCTGGAGGACCTGAATGACATCATCTTTGCCCTCAAGAAACACATTTGTTTGATGAGAAAGACTAAAATTGTAATAGATTGCAATGAGCACTATACTTGTAGCATGGGAAAAAATGCTACAGACAGAACAAATCTTAAGCATTTTTTAATATTGTGATTTTTGCCATTTTACAAGGTTTAGGTTGTGATTCCCACCCAGCTTTTCTTTTTGTTCAGCTCTGTTCTATTCTTTCTGACAGCAGACACTCTTGCCTACAGATTAAATAGCTATAGGCAGTCTAGACTCCTTGCTGATCGGCATGGCTTCCCCCAAGAAAATCTCTCTGTCTCCTGTGCTCCACAGCAAAAATAATCATATACCACACCATGAAGCTCTCACAAGTTTTAACTACTTTGAACATGTAGCCTGCCTAGAAATAGGCTGCAATAAATCCACTGGCCCCTTGTTTAATTTCCTTCTATTCTTCAAGGACTGAGTAGTAAAATGTATACTCTGTTACTCAGATTCTAGTTGTCAAGTGAACAAAGGTATATATGAATGAAAATATTGCTACATATGCTAACATGAACCTCAGCTGAAAGATGAAATGTTTGGGTCACTATTAATGGAATAAATCAATCATATAGCCCTTCACATGGTTATTGAGAATGATACAACATCAGTTCTGTGATAATCTTACCAAAAACGCATAATCTTATTTTAATCATTAAGAAACAACAAACGAACCTAAATGTATTGAAATTACTAATCTATAATCATCCGAAGTAGCAAGGTTATAGAAGATGAAGATTGTGAAACTAACTATTTGAGATTAAAGGACTTTAAAAGTACATGAAAGGTAAATGTGACATGTGACCCTAGACTGGCTAATGGGCCAGAAAAAGGACATCAGTGAAATAATTGTCAAAATTTTAATAAAATCTGTAAATTGTAGAATCACATCAATATTAATTTCCTAATTGTGATTACTGTTATTTGGAGATTACTGGTTATTTGGAGAATCTGGATGATGAGTATATGGGAAGTAATAACTTATGAAAGATTTTTTGTGAGCCTGAAATTATTTCAAAATTATTTAAATTTTTCTTAAAAATCTTAGTCAAAGCCATTTAGAAGTTTCTCAAGCTGCTAAAAATGGAGCTTCCATAATATCCAGCAATTCCACTCCTAAGTATCTACCCAAAGGACACAAAAACATTAACTCAAAAGGTCACCTATGCTCTTATGTTTAATGCAGCATGATTTATAAGAGGTAAGCTATGGAAACAACATAAATGCCCAGAATAGATGGCTGGATCAAGAAGATGTGATATATATATAGGCAATGAAATATTACTCAGCAATCAAAAAAGATAAAACTCATGCCTTTCATGGCAAATATGGATGGAGCTAGAACAGATTATGCTCAGTGAAAAAAGCCAGAAAGAAAGAGAAAAATACCAGATGGTTTCACTTTGAGGAAGAATGTAAAGGATCTGGAGGAAAAAGTAATTATAATAAAGTAAAAATCAACAGGCAACTCTGAACCAGAGACATTCTGCAGGGGTGGGAGAGGGGAGCAGGATCAAAACAGGGGTGAGGGGTGGGAAGAACACAAGTGACTAGGTGATGGTGCAGGGTTCGTGAAATGTTGTTGGGACTTCTACAGGGACTATAATCAAGATGAAAAGGGCATACATTGCACAAAAATGAAGAATGACATAAAAAAAATTTTTTTTTATTTAAAAAAAATCTTAGTCATGGATTGAAAGTCAGTTATTGAGTTGCTTAGAAAACCTAAATACCAATGCTTTTTTAGCTAAAATTCAGTTCTGACAGGAATTTTCCATAATTCTCAGCTATTTTGTAAACTGATCAAACAGAATTGTTTTCCCCATACTGTTATTTTAAGTAAATAGTTAGAAATCACTAATTAAGCACAAAGTATTATATAATTCTATGTTCCAGTGTTAGAAATGCTTGGGTATTTAACCAAAATAGGGCTAAAGGATTCACTCCATGCCATATCATCACTCTCACCACCTTCACCCCTACCCAATGTCACTACCATCAAAACACAGACCATTATGAGGCTCAGCCTAAGGTCCTTGGGAAAGTTCATGAGGATTATTATCCTCTGTAGGAATCTAATGTGATCCTAGATCACATTAATACAGAATAAGTGACCTCAAAGCCCTTTACTGGTTTTACTCAAGAATCCTTCAATCTGACCTACAGGAAAGTACAGACTGATCAGAAAGTGTTAGAAGACCAGATACTTACTGGCCCCACACCAGAACACCAGTCCCTGAACCTGACAAGCTTCAGTCTCATCAGGAAATGGGGACAAATACTATTTATTCTCTCTCTCATAGTCATTCTAAGAGTCATCATGAGGTGCTATTGGTTCTATATTATTCTAGCCTAAGAACTGTCTCTATCCTAGGGATCAAAGAACTGAGAAGAGATTCATGGCAGTGAACTCATAAAGGACTGAATCCAGAACCCAGAGCTTTTTATTCTACTCTAGGCTTTTCACTACAACAAAAATGCCTCACTCAGAAAATACACAGCAACTTCACTTCTAAAGGCTAGACAAATCCCCTACAGAAAAACTCCTAGTGGGCCCTCCCTGGGGGCGCAACAAGTTAAAGCACAGCCACTGCAGCATGAGTTCGATCCCCGGCCAGGGAGCTGACCCACATGGCATGGCAGACCTCTCCTGACTCCCCTCAGCAGTATACTTGGTGGATCTGCCTCTTCTGCTCCCCACTCTGTCTCTGGTGAATCCTCTCACCCCCTGTACCTCTGGCCTGTACCCCAGTTCTGTAGGCACAAATAAATAAATCTTTAAAAAAAGAAAATCTAGTATATGAGTCTCCTCAAACTTTTAAGTACAAGTTCAAGATCACATTTATCAGATATAACAGGTGGCATACTGGGATAATATTAATTAATCTTATTCCACCATGAAGTGAGAACCTCCACGCAGCCCTTAGTTCGCTCCCCGAGTAATGATCTTGTGTTCCCTCAATTGCTATAGAAAGGCAACGGGAGGCTGTAGTCTGTTAGGTGAATAGAGAGATACAAAGTAAGCAGGAAGACTTACAGGGGCACTGTTGATGCGAACATCATATTTTTATTAAATCCTTCTCTCTCAAATACCAGTAGCAAATTGCATTACTGACTTTAAAGTACCTTTAAAAAATTAAATGCATATTTCTTACTCTCAATGTTCTAGTGATTAGAGGGTCTGATTTCCACAGAGCCTTAATATCATAAATAAAAGATTACATTGTTCTAGGTATGAAAAAACAGTAATCACCTTTACATCAACTGTTCCCCCAGGGGATGTAAGTGTATAAAATTTAGGGAGTTCTATATCTTTGATTCTCTTATCTTTCTGCAGAGATTCAGAAAATTGGGTGACATTTTTGAAGCATTTTGGAGGGGTGCTTCACTGAACTGAGGACAAAATGAACTAATGTGATTATTTTTACCTGGATGATTCTAATTTATATTAAAAGTTTATTTAATAAAAGTGACAACACAACAATAGATGCATTGACTGCTCATACATGTTACTTGCAACATCAGAAGGAACTCTCTAGAAAGGATGGTTTAGAAAAAAATACTTTTTAAAATTTTAATTGTTAGTATCTTCTTGGGGATCTAATTGCTCACTCTTCAGTCTTGAAATTGTTCTTACTAAGGTTACCTTTTTAAGTTATGTTCATTACAAATACCCCTTTCTTCACTTAGAACTGAGAAAGGTGAAAGGAAATGTGTGTGTGTGTGTGTGTGTGTGTGTGTGTGTGTGTGTGTGTGTGTGTGTAGGGTCTATCTATCTAGATATCAATCATAGGTCTATACACATGGTTATAAATAATATAAAATGCATGCAAATATGCTTGTATGTATTTATGGAATATAGGAATGCCCTACACAGGACTATACTCAAGGTAAAGAGTGTATGTTCTGGAATCAGAAGAGTACATGTTACCAGAATCAAAACCTGGCTCTTAATTAGTTATCAGACCTTAGGAATATTTCTTAACCTTATTACTAAAGCTTCAGGTTACTTGTCCATAAATTGAGGTACATTTCATGGGGAACTCAAGAAGGTTAAATGAACTATTCCAAGGAAAGCACTCAGAACAAAGCTTGGCACATATATATTGGCAACTGTTAGGAAGACAAAGGGAGGCTGTAGATATAGCATCAGCCACCCAGATATTTGGAAACCCAAGACTGAAAGCTTCTTCCTCTTACTCTTCCTCAGAGTTCCCCTCCTTCACTTTTAAGATTTTTGCCTCCAAAGCAATGTCCATCCCACTCTCGCAAACTTAATTCAACCTCTCTGGGTTGACTTTTCTCAGTTAAAAAGTGAAAAATCTGAACTTGATCTTCCAAGTCCTTTACAGTTCCACTTTTTTTTTTTAAAGGAAGTAAATTCTGTTGAAAGATACTATAATTAAGATGACACAAAGTCCTCAAACAATGCTGAGATATTCTATCCGCACTGGCTACACCAAGTGAGAGAGATAAGGACGGCTATTAGCACTCCCACCAGGGGGAACAAAACATCGAGCTATACTAGTAAAAGTAATGCAGGTAACAGCCAACCTCAGACAAATCTTTCATGAGTTTGTATTGTTTATTCTGGTTCCCCTTCAGAACCCCAAGTCAGACTCTAAAATTAAGTGGGCTGTTATAATTTAATTATGTAGATTTTTTTAATTCAAGTTCTATAGCAAACTGTCACTGTGAATTTCAAAAGTACTCACAATGACACCAATTTGAAATGATAGTACAGGTTGGGCACACATTTTTTTTAATAATATAATGGTTTATTTTTACATCATTATGTGGCTTTTTTCATCTCACTTGTAATCCCTGTGGGCTTCCCATCACCAAACGGGCACATATATTTTTATGGGAGCTCACACTTTATCAATGAGAGCAAATCTCAATGTTATGAATACAATATGTGAGACAAAATATCAGAACAGATAAAGAGGTAGAGAGCGACAGCAAGAGCTTGTTGTTTCCCCCTAGCAGAAACGAACTGAAGCCAACTATACTGACTTTGGCACACATGTAAGCATGCAGGAAGGTTTACCCGTATTTCCCAGGAACAGAACCACAAACAGATTAAGCAGAATGTCCAAAATGGGTGAGCTTATTACCTTCATTCTCTCACAACTAAGAGCAAATGCCAAGCAAGCACTTTCCAAGCAGGAAAAAAAGTAGAAGCCCTTTCTGTCTGAAGCTACCAGGAAATACAAAAGGTCTGCTGGTGGGTTTTGTTGCTGGGTCCTTGCTTTTGTTTGGTTGGTTTGTTATTTTAACAAAAGGTCTAATTCAGGAGTTGCTACAAAGGCTGAACTGTCAAAGCAGAACTTTCCAGACACTTACAAATTGCCTGTTGCCTCAATGGCCACTGGGATCTACCAATCCGGGCCAAATGACAGTGCTTGTGTTTCTAGACTTGGGGGTGCACAGAGGTCGAAGACCCTAACCACATTTATGAGAGTTCAGAGGCTTCAGATCAGCTCGGTTGAGGCCTGTGCCTCCAGAGATCTTGTTCAACTTGGACATGCCCCTTGGCTGTGAAATTGGTACCTGGAGTGAAGACCACCACCCTGCATACACAGCACTTCCCTGAGGTCACACACCCTCAGTGCACACAACACAGCAACCGACTCCAACCCCAGTTGCCCAGATGCCACTCCCAGGTGTAGCCAAGGGAGTTAGCCAGCCATTCTCTCTTGCAGCTGAGGCCAGAAGCCCACAGTCCACACGGACTTCAGCTCCCACAGCCAGGGCCAGCCCACGTGGGCGCGCATGCGCACACAGACAGCAGGCGCAAGGTGGAAGCCAGGCCGGGAGCCACCCCCACGCTGTCGAGGGGCTCTAAACCCAGGCAAACGAAAGACAACCTGGACGTGGATGGGAGACAGGAAAACTGAAAATACAAAACAAACAAAAACTATGATGGCTTGTCCTCGTGGCGAGGCAGGTCAGGCGAGACCTACCTTTGGACCAGGGCCGCACAGCCGCTCCCTCGGGGGACTGCCAACGAGGCAGAGGGTCCGCGCCAGCTCCCCGGGCGCCTTGAGCAAGTGTTGCTTTGGTTTATTTCAGGAGGTGCTATTGGAAACATAAAACAAAGTGCCTGGAGGACACTATAAAAAAATAGAAGAAACACGGGAGACTTGATCATCCAACAGGAATTTATAAGTTTTTAAACAAGGGCGAGGGGAGGGACAGTATACTGTGAGGTATCATTCTTTCTTCCAGGAGGGCGGCGTCCACACGTTGGGTCACTGCTGAGTCCATGACCATCTGCTGATATTCCATTCCTGCATTTGGAAATTACTCTTCACCAGAAGGAAAGTGAGGAAAAAGCCAGCGACGACAAAACAGCGACCGTGCGTGGAGGATGGAGGAGCCTAGCAGGCTGCCAGTCGAGGCGGGTGCTGGAGGGAGGCCACATTCGGCAGCCAGACTGGTCTGGAACTGCTGACATTTTCTCACAAGCAGGGAGGAAGATGGAAAGGTCAAGGAGGAGAAGCGGGGCGGGGTCTGTCGGGGCAGCCACAAATTCTGTGGGGTACAGAAAGTGTCATCATCTCCCATGGAGGACACCATCCTGGCTAGGTCTCCTCCTTCAGTCAACCCTTCCCCCTCTACCCCCAGTGGCTTCTCCTAAACAGGATATGACTTCAACCTCTTTGATTTCCCTTCTCTCTCTCAAAGAAAAAGGTCCATTTCTAATAATAGCAAGAATACATAAATACAATTTTAATGTTATTGGTTCTTTGTTTCCAAACCCAATGTTCCTCCTGGCTTCGTTTTGCCAATAAATAGGAAAACTGAGAAAATCAACTCTGCTCATGTCAAAAAAAATCCCCTCCCCCCCAAAATAGATAATCCACCTAACGTCCCAGTCTATAGAAAATAAATAGTACATCACGATGCCGTCACGCTGAAGGACTGTTATTCTGCTCTTTTGTTCTGTTTTGTTTTGTTTCAGTAGTTTGTGCTTCTGCTGTACATACCCAAAACAGAGGGAAAGGGGGGCGGGAGGTGTGGAAGGTGAGAGGGAAAAGCAAGGAGAAGGGGAAAACCTAAAGTCGTCTCTCATTAAAAAAAATATATCAGAACCAGAACAATGACCAAAGTCGGAGGGTGGTGGCTAGTGGGCCAGAGAGTCTGTTCCATGGGTTTAGCAACTGCCCTTTTTATCTGCTGTGGGGGAGCCCCGGCCACTCCGGCGTCCTCGGCAGGAGCGAGGCTCTTCCAAATCGTCCTCATCAAAGCCGTGGAAAGTTGAGGTGTCACTTTCTGACGTGGAACCGAATAAGTCCTCCGTGGTGCGTGCTGCGGCCGCTGCCTTCTCCTTCCTGCCTTCTCCTCCCAAATGAGCTGACATGTATGATGAATATATCAGCACATGGGTTAAGCAACAGACAGCATTATTAATATTCTTATTACATTACGACAATGTTATTTTTAATAGCAAGATCATAAACCATTTCACACCAAAAAGGGATTATCTGGTCCATCACCTGGACAATGTAGGGTATCAGGACAAAGCAAACATTTCCTGGGAAAAGGATGCGTCTCCCCTCCCTGGAAAGATATCATCTCTACTGTGATATGTACATCCACAGCATCTGACAGAGAACGATACAACCATGATCTTTCTGTTCCGTAGGCACACATACACACGCACGCTCGCCCCACCTCACCCCAAACACAAGGTTTCTTGGGTGGTTTTTCAGCCTGGCTGGTATTTCTTTGGTGCTTTCAGTTGGTGTTTATTTGAACAGTGTTAGTCCTTTACTTAGACAGCTTTACAAAGGCATTACTGTCAGGTCACACATTCAAGGAGCTTAAGCCTCCATCGTTTTTATTTTATTTCTACTCATTTCTAGCCTCATTCTCTCAGTACCTTTCAGTTCTGTCCTTATACCATGTAATTCATTTGCACTGGAAGTAAAAAGTAGTTGGAAAATCTGATCACTGTTAAGTAGACAGAGTCATCCTTTTTAAAGCATTGCAGGAAATAGATGTGATCTGCACCCACACATGAGAGCGTGTGCATACAGATATATGTACACACGCACACACACCCACACACACACACACACATAACCACTCATTCCATCCACTAAACACACCCAGGTCTTAATTACTCCAGAGAAGTCCCAAGTCATCAAATCTAACTCAGCATGAGTGGGATTTGGGGGTTTAAAAGCCTAGTAAGATATAGTTAGTACCAAAGTCTGTAAAATTCAGATTTATACTTTTTCACATTCAATATGGGCCCAGGACTGCCCTCAAACGATGCTATGATGTGCCATTATAGGAATCTCACTTTCTCCCCAGGAAACAGACGAAGTGGGACAGATGTTAGAGAAAGACAGCCCTCTCAAGCTCCACGCCAACCCTAGGGAAGTATTTGTCCCCCTCTCTCAACAAGCACATTTTAGGGGTTAATGCCATCTATTGGTTTATCTCCAAATTATTGGTTTATCTCCAAGTTATCACTATTTCAGGAACAGCACAGTCATACCTTGACTAAATTACCCACCAAAATTAACCCTGGACAAATACAATGTGAAGACCTAGGCTGGTGTGTCAAATGGTCTCCTGAGTCACAGAGCACGCAGATCCTGAGAAGCCAAAGCTGAACAAAGGCTGCATGTGAAGACAGAGGCTCTGGGTAGAAAAAAACCAACTGCCCACTTCTAGTTCCCCGAAGATCAGACTCAAGGAACCCATCTTGTAAAAGGAAAGAAGGAAATGATAGCTGTTTCTAAAAAGAACTCTGAAATTGCGCTTTCTAAAGCACCCCAAATCCACAGCAGCCCTTAACACTCTGCCTAGAATATCTCTCCCACCAAGTGACTTTGCTGTGTAGAGATTTTGTCTGATCACTTGCTTCTTAGAAACAGGGAACTGAGTTTCAATTGTTTTGTTCTCTTTTTAAGTATCTAAAGTGTCAAAGAGGGCCCTCTTTTCTAAACTGGCACTAATAGCGTAAAAAGTTCAGTGTTTCGATAGTAAATGAATTGACAGAAGAGCAAAAATGAGCCACTGTTTTAGACCTTTAAAAGTCATACGTTAAGAGTTGTGTGTAATGGAAACCACAGTCCTTTTCTTATTCCTGATTTACTACTCAGGTCAGTCTTGAGCCCTAAATAACGCAAACACTGTATATAAAAGGACTAAAGTCACGGTTTGCATACAACATAAGGGAAAAAATAAGTTAATAAGGTAAACCAAAGTGAATTTCAGTGCATCTCTTCGGACTAGGAGTTGAAAAGATATTGGGCTGATGGGTAGAAACAGCAAGGACACCTCACTGTTGAAGCCAAATATCCAGTTGAACAGTATCACCTACTGGTCAACAGTTGTGGGATTCAAGATGAGTCTGAAATCTTCTCCCTACCTTGCACTTTGGCCTAGTAAGGATATAAAACAATATGAACAAATAGATAGTAACAACCAACCAGGACTAGCCAAAAATCATGGTTTGGTTAGAGATGAAAAACAAAAGAGTTTGAACAAAACTTGAAAAAATGAGCTCATTTTAAGGACAAAAAAACAAGATCAAAGTCTGTTGTTGTTGTTGTTGTTGTTGTTATAGTCTTTGAATAACCTAAAGATGAAAATAAAAAAATTTTAAAAGCATGCCAAGTCCATTCCATACTAGCCCTTAGAAGGCCTGCCCTTTGGCCTCTGATCTGTCAGGGTGTTTTTGTCTGTTCTATAGGAGAAAATGAGATGAGTGGCCAATGGAAGTGGTGTTTACACATCTACCCAGGAACCCAGGGGTCTCTGACTCCCCCAGTTCAAGATGTGATTGCTGCCCCGATATTCGTGTTCCCATAGTCTTTCAGTTTTCCCCAAGACACTTCCACAGCACAAAGACATCTTTTTTGTTCCATGCACATCACCCAAAACAGGGAAGCAAGCTGTGTTTGTCTCCAGGTGTCTACACTATTTCACAGTCGTCCATAGCAACACACGCAAGTTAATAGCCACCTCATGGAAAGGCCAGACACATGTCAGAACTTCTTTCCCCTTTTACCTGGATTCCAGGACAGAACTTTTGATTCTTAAGACCCAAAGAAGAAAAATAGCGAAAGACCTGCAAACCCCTCTTGGATCACCACTCCACCCTTCAAGTCCTACCACCCCTAAGATGGCAGAGGAATGCAAGTGAATGCAAGTTCCTGGCTACCAGCATACCATGCAGGAAGGGGCCACACTCACCAGAGCGTCCACAGTCTGCACAAGACACCAGCTCTTCTGGCCGCCCACTCTTCTTGTTCAAGTTAGAGCCCCCCAAGCAGAAGTCACAGTAGTTATTGGGGATGACTGTCCCATCCGGTCCTTTCTGGGCTATGGGGGAAAAAATTATATCCACTGTTAGACTGACATACGTTTCTACTGACCCTTCTCCTCCCAGAGTTTGGCCAGATCTGCACCAGAAAGAATACAAAGCTTAGAATCTGAGATTTAGTTACACTCAAGTTGTTCAATTGGACTGAGTTTTCTCCCTGCTTTTCTATTCAACAATAATAAAGCCTTGCAAGCCATGCAGAGTTGAGTTTGGTTTTTGTGTTAGTTTGTGGTACAGAAATTACCTCGTTCCTCTGGCCACATCTTCAAATGCACAAAAGACCAGAGGGCCTACACTCAAATGAATTCTCAACCCTGAACAATGAGCTCCAAGGAGCAAGGCCCCAACTGGCAGGTGGCAACAGACCCAACAGACAAGGACCCAACAGGCACTGGTGTCACTGGAGGAAGAGAGAAGGGTCATTGCTGGATAGACGCTCTCATTTATGAGATTCTCCCCTGTCCCTTTTGGAAAATAAAGCACCACCAAGGGATAATCATTCCCAGGAAAGACACTGAAGATACTCTTGGGGACTCTGATGAGTAACTTGCAGGTGCACAGGTGTCCACTCTGGTATGGCCTCATCTTCTCGAAATCCAGAATGGTTGGTCATGGAATGCACCCTCACTACTTAATCAGCAGACCTCAAATGCCAGACCCCAAGAATCAGAACTGGACACTTACTTCAGCCTCATGCCAAGGATGGGTTAAATGATGAGTGAGTGAGCACATCTTGAGGCTTTAGACCCGCATAAGCCAGTCATTCAGAAAGGTATTACACAAAAGCAAAGGAAAATCTTAGGATGTTCTTGAAAACAAAGCTTTGCAAGAGCAGCCCATATCCTGGAGCACTGAAATCATTCTCAGTTCCAGGGGCTGGTTAAAAAGCCTTGCTCAGGTAGGTTCTATGTATGGACAGATGCCTCCATTTTTCCTGTTTTTCTATCCCTTTTGTGGACATTTCTTTGTCACATTAATACACCCTGTTTGCAGCTAAGAAGAAAGGAACGGAGGTTTATAGGATCAGCCTAAACCACTAGGGTATCTTCCTCCTCACTATACCCAATGTCTCCTGCTATCTTTCATTATTCACTGGCTAACATTAATCAGGGTCCCGTAGGGTACAAATCTGTAAAAGGAAGCAGATATGTGAGCACAAATACCATCCAGACAGTAAGTGATAAACGGATTCACCCACTTTAATATGATTCCCTCTGGCCTTAGCTTACTCCATGCCTCTGCTTTGCCTCCAGGAATAGAAAAACTTACCTGAGGAAGGCGGAAGACAAAAGCTTGTGGAATTACATTATAGAGGGTTAATCCATTTATCAGTTGCTATTTGGATTGTTTAATCAGTTTCTAAGTCATTGATTTTCATCTTCAGGGAGGCAGACAATTCTCTGCAAGAAAAGTGTTAGCAGTTTGGGGCAGACAGAAAGCTGGCCATACCCTGTGGGCTGTTGAAAGTGGGTTTTTGTTCATCAGTCACTGCATCTCAAGACATCTGCACATCATACAGAATGGTTTTACAAATCACCTCCAAAAATCAGCACGTGTGCAAAAACTCCAGTCTACCTAGAAAATCTTCATTGCCCAAATACAGAAATGTCCTTTGTTCCTTCTCAGTGCCATCTTAGCCATTTTAAGAGCGCACTTAAGAAATCCAAACATGTCTAGAAAGCAAATAAACTCAGGATTTCCTCATTAGGAGGCTATCATGAAAATCAATCAAAAGGTGAACAGAAAGAAGGGTATAGTAAATTTAGGGGCTAAAGGTAAACCAAAGCTAAATTTCATGATTGACATTTATTAGACATGAAATATGGAGGTGCCAATCACAACTTAGATAGTAGCTTTCTGCATGAAAAGCAATCAGAGAGTCTCATGTATATCAACCCACTAAAACTCTCAAGAGGCCGGTCTCATCATCCATCTCCTTCCCCCCTCTCAGGGACTTCCTATTAAGTGATTTCCTCCCCTTTTACAAAACCCTTAAGCCAGTAAAGAGTGTGTTTTTCTCCAAGAGGCTGTACGAATTATGAAGATGAAAAAGTAGAACACGGAATAACTTCCAGATAATTCTTTTTTTAAAAAAACAATTTATTTATGCATACAGAATGGGGGTACAGTAGGTCAGAGGTGGGGGGCCAGTGAGAGGATTCACCAGAGACAGAGCAGGGAGCAGAACAGGCAGACTGAGGAAATACGCTGCTGAGGGGAGTAGAGGTCTGCTGCACCATGTGGGTCACCTCCGGGGTGGGGATCAAACTCATGCTGAAGTGGCTTGAGCTTCTTAGTGCTGTGCTTTAACCCGCTATACCAGCAGGGAGGGCCGCAGATAATTCTTAACAGCTTATACCAACAACAGACGATTGGTAGAACACCCCATTGGTCAAGGACTCAAATATGGCAAGAAATAAAAATTTCAGAAATGATCTAGTAGAGCAAAGCAGTGATGGGGAAATTGAGACAAAGGGAACAGAATTGAATACATCTGATGAAGAAGTTTCTGAACCACTGAGTTAGAGCAGAGTCCTCACACAGATGTGTGTTGGTTGCTGGCCATGCAAAATGCTTAGCCAAGGGAGTGAGGAAGGTGCTCAAAAACTAGTGCCCATGTGTGTAGCTGTGACAAAACAGTGAGGAATGTCAGGAATTAGTCTATCGATGGCCCAATAGAGAAAATGAGCGTGAACAGGTGTAAGGTATGCTTGTTTCCAGCAACTTTCTTGTCTTTTCCTCCTATCTTATCACAGTAGTGAAGTCAAAGCTTCCTTCCAGCTGGGTAAAATATCTTGAGATAGATGAATCAACAGCATTTATATCTGATTCTCTTAAATTTGTGGGTATTTAGGGTTGGTTTTGGGATAAGAGTTCTCCCATGGAGCTCTCTCATATTCCCCAGCCAGAAATGACCTTGGAAGAGGATAATGTTGACCTCGCATTAATGGCCCTTCTCTTGTACTACCACCTCATCACCTCATTTAAAACGATTGTCAGATCTCTGTGTTCACACAGGGTACACATAGTTACAGGAAATAGTTAACAACAGGTGGGATGAACAGCCTAGAGGAGGAAGGCAGCCCCTTGACCAGGCTTAAGTATGGAAGTGGCAGGGCCCTTGGAGATAGGGCGACAGAGCACTGTGGTTGCCTTCCCTGCAGCAGAGTTACTTGTCTCTGAACACCATTCACTGCCTGCTTTATTACCCTGGTCCTTGGATAGGATGGCTCAGCCATCTGGACTGTCCCACATCACCTTTCCACAGTCCAAAAGAGCAACAGGTCAAGGGCATTGAGTTGTAATGAGTAATGCTAGATCTCTACTATGGTAGAAGAAACACCAGCACACAATGTGCCCCAATAAGTATAAACTATGATTGATTATCTCCTGAGAAGGGACATCAGGTTGCACATACCCACTCAGCCTCCCAGTTCAAGTTTGAGAAGGAAAAAACCAGACATTTATTAAGCTATAAAACTATGACAGAACTCAAATTAAAACCACAATGAGATACCACCTCACCCCAGTGAGAATGGCACATCTTCAAACAACTAGCAACAACAAATGTTGGCGAGGATGTGGAGAAA
>NW_004567114.1:22437291-22462102 GCF_000260355.1 Condylura cristata | reverse complement strand
AATGCACGGGACTATGGTGGTGGCACAGGGGTGATTTGGTGATGGGAAACCCATGGGGATTACAATTGAGATGAAAAAAAAAATGTGAAAAATGATGTAAAAATAAACTTTTTAATAAAAAAAAAAAAAACTATGACAGAACTTATGGAGGCTGCTTTGCATGTAGTTTCATTGATATCACAAAATTTAGTAAACTAGGGATTATTTGACGGAGAAGGTAACTCAAGTCCAACAAGAGGAAGATGCTGGCTTGTGAAGCACCTCGGACTGTCCATGTCCCCATGGACACTGTTCCTCCACCACACTCCTGCCTCCCGGGAAGTCCGCTGGCAAACATTGGGGGACATACTTTGCATATAAAATATTTCATAAATTTCTTTAAGAGGCATCTTAGCTCACCCAATTTGATATTTAGGAAGCCCAACATGATAAAAATTATTGAGACTGTCCTAATAAAAAGTAGAAATTCCCCGTGAGCTTACATGTACCTTCCCTACTACGCTAATCCACCCCAGGTAATCCTGTTTATTGGCAGATACTCTGTGAAAACACATCTCCAGAGAATTCCAGACGCTCTTAAAGGACCTTTTTTTTTTTTTAAGTAAAGCTCACACCATGGCTATATTGGCCTATGGCCTGACCCAGCCGTGAGCAATTTCCTGGTATAGTATATGAGATCATTATAAAAAGGATTTTACTATAAATAGGAAGCTCTCCCAGACCTTGCAAGTGGGATTTAAATAGAGATTCTGCTTCTGCTTATGGGAAATTGAGTCCCGCTTTACAGAATAAGATGACGGGGAGGGCAGAGACCATAGTGGTATCTCGATGGCAGCATCTGCAATGATGGATTTGGCTTTCTGTTGATTAATGTTCATGGACTGAGATCATATAAGAGCTACAAGGAAGCTGCTGAGAAAATAAAGGCGCTTTAAGAGTTTAGGAATTTACCTGAGGGAGATAGCTCTACAAATCTCATGGGATGGGGTTGGGGGTGGGTGGAGGCAGAGTGGAAAGAATGGAAATCAAGATAAAGGTTCATGAAGAAATGCAAAAGGAAGGGAGGGAGGGCTCCAGTAAATCGAACCAAGAGTAAAAACCAACCTCAAAGAGGCCCCCCACCACACTCAGTAAAGGGTGATACTCATTCTAGAGTGGTATTAGTATATTTGATAGGATTTTTCACTTCAATCGGGCCATGTGTGTAAAGCAAACAAGGCCCAAAATCATCTGTGAAATTTCCACCCATAAGGACTGCCTGTCCCCCTCTCCATCTGATCTCTGCAGCGAGATACCTACCACTCTTTAGAAAGGATGAGTGGCAGGGATAGTGTGGCCACAGCAAGCAGCAACAGCTTTCATCTGGCTCTACCAGGAGCAGAGCTGCCTCCCGAGTGTCCCGGGGAATGGGAAGCAGGCCAGAAGTTGAGGCTCCTCCGTGGCACATACACAAGCATGTGACTTCATATCCTGAGCAGTCGTTCGGCCTGCCTGCCAGGGCCTGGTGCAGACAAACCAGGCCACACTCTGGGCCCATTACCAGCTCCGGGCCCAGAGCCTGCTAGCTAGCTGGGGTGCACAGTCCCTTGGGGAATCTAGGGGCAGCCAGGAGAGCTCCAGGAGGAGCTGTGCCTCTCCTCGCCCCTCTTGCCAGTCTCCCCCACCACCCTCCATGGCTGACAGTTCCTGGCCCTCTACAGGTCTGACATGTTTCCATGGCAACCGGAATCCTGGGCTCCGGCAGCCTCTGGTCTTGCCACCTGTTATTACTTCATCTCTCAAGTGTAAAGCATCCTAGCCCAGTGCCATTTGGCTGTGCAGAACGCATCTTTGGAGGGCAGAGTAAAGAAACGGGAGAGGGAAGTGGAAAGGCAGCCGCCCGAAGCTGGCACACAGGACACGCCAGACCAGCCAGGCCAGCGCAGGAAGCTTCAGAGACCGGGAGGGTGAGGCGTGAGGGTGTCAGTCATCGTGCTTTCCCTTCAGAATCAGCAAGCAGGCCTCAGCTGGAGGCCATGGCCACATCCTGCTCCCTTCCACCCAGTCTTTAATGAGGGACGTGGGAGGGGTAGAGGGAGGCAGGCGGACCGCTGGGGCAGAGAAGGCAGCTGTGGAGTGTTCTGTGGCAGCCAGTGTGAACAGGACAGGAGAGGGTTAAAGTGGCGAGATGAAGACTGTGGGGAAGGCTGGACCAGAGGGCAAACAGAGCCTCAAAGCCTGGATAAATGGCCTTAATTCTCATGCTCTTGCTCACCCTACTCCTTACGTGTTTACTCATATAAATTATCCCCAAGACCTGACACCTTTTTTTCATTGCTTCCTTAGAATTGATGAAAAAATAAACCCCACAGATCCAAGGAATAAAAACATTGGGATTCCATTCAGACTGGTTCTTCTTGGCTACCTAATTACAGCTCAGCTCCTGCCCTGGGGCCCCAGGAGGAAGACAAATGATGTCTTTCTACCTGTATGTGGAAAGGCAGGGGGCTGGGGGTGGGGGTGGTCTGCTGAAGAAATGGGGAGCCGGGTCCACTCACCAGTGGCCTTTAGGCCATTAGAGCCCTCAAAGGCAAAGAACTTGCTCTTGTTTGTGGGCCACTTTGCCACCTGGCATTAGGACAACATGAGCGCATGGGAAGGACTAAGGAGAGGAGGTGCTGGTGAGGTTAATCTACCTGAGGAAGAAAGGGCAAGAGCCGACTTCATACGTCGTCAAGTTTATGGATGGAGCTAAATCGCCACACTCCATATTGTCAAGGACAACATGAGGCAGAATGAGCTAAGAAGGCAGCACAGGCACAAAAGAGCTGGAAACAGAGGTGATTAAACAGTGACAGGCACCGTCCAAGGCGCAACCTTCTCTGATGCGAACTCTGCCCAGGCTTCCCTGGCTACAGGCTGTTTGACTGGGTCCTATCTAGAGGCAAGAGCTGATGCTACATGATGTATTAAGTTATTTTCAGGTGCATTACTTGAGGATTTGTAATACAGTGAAAGAAGAGCCAGGAAAGTGTCCCAAATCCAGAGAAACTCCATCTTTCACAGTTGCTTTATATTTGTGTCCAAGTCTCTTTTCCGATTAGCCGCGAACTCCCTGAGGGCAGGAGCAGTGTCTTTCATCTCTGAATGCCCCTCACCTGGCACAGGGACGCGTGCAGTGCTGACAATAAATACATAATGAAAGGATGGGCAAATCTTCAGAGACTTGTTCAGGGGTAAAAAAAAAAGGTTGAGCAGAGCAAAGTCAAGGATGGGGAGTTAAGGGAATGGGATGTGTCTCTCCAGTACTGAGTGGCATTCTCTGGCACCACCAGCATCAGTTCTGTTCATAAGAGGAGCCAGGAAGAGTGGGAGTAATAGGGAGTAGGGGCCCTAGAGAGAACAGGCTTTGGGCCTGAACTCCTGCAGGAATCCATCCCCTTCAGCACTGCATGGAAAACCAGGATGGAAAGAATTAAGAACCCCCAAACTGGGTTGGTCCCAGCATCCATTAGGTTTGATCTCTTGCAGGGAGCCCAGCAGCAGCCAATGAGAACATGAGCTTTGTCCTACTGTGTGTTTGGGGAGCTGCAGAATCTTCATTAAAGTGTTTAAATGTAATGTCAGTCATCCCGGCCTTCCTGTATCTTCTTTCTTCCCCATCTTTATGGAATCTACACTCACATTGTTAGATACACACTTTGAGAACACTAACTGCTAAAAACCATGTGTGCCATAAAAACAATAACACGGTCCACCCTGGTGGTGCAGCGGGTTAAGGCACAGCACTAAGAAGCTAAAGCCACTTCAGCATGAGTTCGATCCCAGAGGTGACCCACATGGCGTGGCAGAACTCTCCAGGCCCACCCTCAGCAGTGTATGTCTCAGTCAGCCTGTTCTGCTCCCCACTCTGTCTCTGATGAATCCTCTCACTGCCCCTGCACTTCTGACCTATACCCCAGTTCTGTATGATTAAATCTTTTATTTTTCTGTATAAATAAATATATATTTTTTTAATGAAAACACATCTGTACACATAGGAGTCCCAATGGATGTATTTGGTTAAGAATGGCAATTCGCCAGGAGTTTGGACCTCAGCGCTGCAGCCAGGTGGTCACATGACCCATCAGTAGCGACCTCTGTGCCCCAGCCTTAGGCCAGCCACCCCAGCTCTGTCATTGATGCTTCAGAAAACATTGAAAAAAATAAAGCAAAGCTGATTATGTTTCTTGGCGCTGATTAGGAAAAGCACAAGGGATATTTCAATTTTCCAGGGAAGGTCATGTGGGTCAGTTCATGCCCTGGTGTAGCAACTTATTATTGCCACCAAATGAGTCAGTGGAAGGGGTAACATTACATTTGAGAGTAACTATAGCGTCAACAGGGCTCTGAATGAAGTGGTGTCATTCCCCTTCAAGAATTACAGGACATCTCTGTGCTTTAGAGCCAGATAAGCTTCACCCATTTATGGTGCCAAGATATTATTACTGCACATTAGAATTAATCAAGCCCTTTAACTCTCTTAAGCAACCTCACCCCACCTCCACTGGGCTCAGGTATGTCAATCTCAAGCATCCACAATGGACTAGCATGTTTTAATCCTCCAGACTGAAAATCAGTCTTGAAAAACAGCTCAGGAAAAGAGAGTCTCTAGTATCTCTAGAGTCTGAGTATCCAAAGACAATCATGAGACCACAGACCCAGGGGCAGCCATGCCAGCCATGAGAGCTCTAAAAGCATCTGGGAGACCAACAAAGAAGATTGTGATGACTCAAGTGGGAACCCACAGAGGGTAGGAGGGTGGAAACAGACTTGGGGTATTTTTTTGTTTGTTTTTAAAGCTGTATTTAGGCATACCGAACTGGGGTACAGGTCAGAAGTGCAGGGGCAATGAAAGGCTTCACCAGAGACAGAGTGGGGAGCAGAAAATGCAGATCGCTGAAGTACACTGCTGAGGGGAGCAGCAGGCGGGTCAGGGGAGATCTGCCGTGCCATGTGGGTCCCACGCCCTGGCAGGGATTGAACTAGGGCTCACGCAGCTGCGGCCAGCTTCGTAGTGCTGTGCTTCAACCCACTGAGCCACCAGGGAGGGCCCTGGGGTATATTCTTGAAGGACTGCTGATATGGATGGTGAAGGACAACAAAGAGCCAACGATGAATCTTAAAATTTTTCTGGTACAAGCACTTTTTTTTTAAAGAGGGATAAGGTTAGAAAGAGTTACAAGAACTAAAAAAGAAAATTAGTTACAGACTAAAAGAGAAAGATACAGGAAAATTGTTGAAGACATTGATGTGTGATTTTTTTAATGGTAAAAATGCACTTATAAATTAAATTCTTATGCAGAATTTATATTGGGGAGCACAGTCCATTGACATCACAAAAAACTAATGGTAGTTTTGAAGACTATGAGATGAATTATGGTACCCCCCCCAGACTCCTTTATTGAAGCCCTAAACCCCCAAAGTAACCGCATTTAGAGATGAGGCTTTCATAGTAAAAAAAAAAAAATTTTAGATGAGGCCATGAGGATAAGACCCTCGTGGTGGGATTGGTGTTCTTAGAAGAAGAGGCCCCCTTAAAGCTTCCTTCTCTCTCTCGCCACCCACAAACAACAAGGAAAGGTCACCTCCAACCCAAGGAGAGTTCTCCCCAGACACCCTGTACACCTTTATCTGAGACTTCCAGAAATAAACTCTTATTGTTTAAGCGCCGGTTCTATGCTATCCTGTCGTGGTGGCCTGGGCTAAGAAAGTGCCCATTAACACACTCCTGACTTTTAAAAAATCATTATTCAATATAATGCATTTGACAACTGGCTTATAGGTAAAAATTAAGGGACAGCAGTAGGAATTTGACAAAGATCCCAGGCTAAGATGAGGCTCCCTCATTTGGGCCTCCAACACCCTGAAGCAAGTGAATGGCACCCAACTCCAGCACCTTCACATCTCAGCCTCCACTGTGCTAACCATATGACATGGAGCCAGATCCTCAACCTGGCTTGGCCTCAGTGGCTGCTTCTGGAAAATGACAGCACGATGGCACGCACCCCCTAGCTTGTATAGCAAGAGTCGATGCGTGAAAAGAGCCTGACCCCTAAGAGGTGTTCCATTTCCTGTTCTTTTTCAAAGGCCTCAATAAACAAGGTTTCCTAAGAAGGGACAGATGCCAGGAGAATTCACAGTCCCTGGGCACATCCCTCGGCCTTAGAGTGTTTGGTGTCCTCACGGGATAGAGCACCTATCTCATTGGGTTATTGTGAGGAAAGAATGAGATCAATGAGGCTGCTTAGCACAGTATCAAACACATCCAGGGACTGTCAGCAAGTATCACTGTTGTCATCGGCAGGGCTCAGTACGTGGAAGTCTTTCATCCTGAACATTCCAGGTAATTGGGCCAAATATGAGGAAGTAAGACAGGCCCACTGAAAAGCAAAAGGTGGGTGGATGTGTAATCCTGGGGAAACAGGAGAATAAGTACAGAGCACCACACTTGCCATCACTGGATTCCACACAGCCATCTTACTTCTCAATCAAAATGGAAGTCCTCACAGAGCTAAGGCCACGTTATGTCTGTTCAGAGGCCCAACTACCCTCAGCTCCATGAG
Organism: Condylura cristata; assembly: GCF_000260355.1. Taxonomy (NCBI): domain Eukaryota; kingdom Metazoa; phylum Chordata; class Mammalia; order Eulipotyphla; family Talpidae; genus Condylura; species Condylura cristata. Next base: position 22,455,518 of record NW_004567114.1, on the reverse strand, counting down.
TGGCCATGTGCACACTGAGTACTCAAACAATACCCATGTTTAACCTATGAAGATGGAATCCATATCTAAGAGTAAGCAAGGAGCGTGTCAGGGCCAGGTCAGGATGCAGTAGTTATGCCCAACACCCCACAGGCACCAGTTTTCCAGTATCGCTTAAGTGCAGATGGGCCCTGACTGATCAGCCATCTGCAGGTCCTAACAGGACAGAGCTTGGGTATGAGCGTTCACAAGGTGCGGACTTGATACCGAACACCTGTGTCATCTCATCTTCACGCCAATGAAGACCTCTGGCAATGCCGTGGGATCAATGTGGTTATTCTCTCCATTTTACAGATGAGGCAATGAAGGGGCAGGAAGTGTAGGTAACTGCCCACCTTGACACAGAGGAAAGATGGCAGCATGCGGGCTCTGACTCCCACCCTTGCCTGCCCAGTTCCACGGCCATGTTCTCAGGCACAGGACACAAGTGAGGATGATCCACAGATCTGGCAAATCAACTCCAACTTACCCTCCAAGGTCAGAGCAACCCCCCAGTTCTTCCTGGCTTTGTCATCTGTACACTGTTTAGTTAAATAATAATTCCTCTAAAGAACACTTGTTGCTAGTTTCTAAATTCACTCTGCAGGAAGGGAGAAGCAGCTCACTCTTTGGCCAGAGCCTATGTGTGAATCGTGCCCTCTTTCCCGGTAACAAAGACGAAATTCCTACGTTGAGGTTGGGCTCGTGGCTGGTTGTGTGGGCTTTCTGGCATTTCAGGCACCTTTCAGAGTGATCCAAAATTCTTAAGCTGCATCAAAGGTAATTTTCTCTATCTCTTAAAGCTGCATTCATTGCCCCTGGGCCATATGTTAGAGGACAGAGATGTCAGAAGACTAATAACATCTGTTAGATCTTTCCCATCAGTGAAGCAATGACATCATGCACTTCTTTTAGACAATTTGCACATTATCAGCCTAATTTTCAGATTATCTAATCAGCCAACATTACCCTTAATCAACTCAGCCCTCCTCTCTCAGTCCCACAGAGTACAAGATGCCCTCCCGAGGTACACAAGCCAGGGCCTTGCTTCCTGCAGACACTGAAAGCCTGTGTGCCGGCCACAGCACCAGAAACAGAGGACCGAGACATCGGACCCCTCAGGAACCCCACTTCCATCCCAGGGACCTGAAATATAGGCTCAAAGTAATTTTATTGGCCCATATTTTAAAAAATATTTCCCTCTTAGGAGCTCTAAGTATGCTATGGAACATTTTATACTTATTTCTGCTATCAGGTAAAAGAGATAGACCATATCACAACTAATAATGTTCCAGACAAATTTATTTACAAATCATCTGTATTCTAGTAATTGCTACGGTGGTTCTTGATTTCCCACCAGATGACAAAAACATGGCCACCACTGAAGACATGTCCAACTGTGGCCTCTGCCACCTTCTTCTATGTCCCCCAAACCCAGTACTGTCCTCAGCCCCAACTACCATCAGTGGCAGGATGCACCAAGCTTCTTCAGATGTCTCTGTACATAGTTCCCTCTGGCTAGGAGCCCTTACATGCCAGAAATCTCCCCTCATTCTAACTTGAAAACACCTCCTCAGTGAAGCCTTTGCAAATCCCCTCCTGTGGTGTTCTCGGGCTTTCTTGTGCATCAGAATATCCTAAAGGACAGTTAAAACCACAGCTGCTGATCCCCGCCCTCGGGGCTTCTGTTTCAGGCTCTGCTGGAAGCAACAACATACCTTTCCAAGGAGCTCCCAGGTTGGCACAGAAGCACCCTTCGAATATCACCATCCTAGAAAGTGGGTGCAGTGCTGGGTCTTTCACTCCTTCAACTTTTGTACCTGCTCTTATTTGACACTCCCACTTTAGACTGAGTTCCTCAAAGACAGGGGCCAAGGCAGTGTTCAATAAATGCTCACTCGGTGGAGGAAGGGAGGGATGGCCAGATGGACAGGCAGGAGTAAATGCATTTATATAGCTTTTCCATTCAGGTCCAGGATTCCATAAAGGCCTTACACCCACCCACCCACCCCACCCCCTCCAAAAAAGGACCTTGAGAACATCTATAATAGATTTCCTCTGTGCCAAGAAGGTAAAAAGAAATTCAAGAAACGTCTTGACATTGTGAACCTGTGTCAAAGGACTTTTGCTAATCCAGTGTTTTCTATTCCCCTGGGCCCTCTAGGCTGGTTGCCAAGGTGGCATTTTAGGGGTTACAGCAGAATGGTACTTCTCAAGTCCTGACTGCCCAAGCCCACTTCTCTTGTATTCACACACACACAGCGATTTCACTTCATTTGTATGAACAGAAGGTGGTAAGGACATGGAAGAAAGAAGAAGAACCCAGCCTCACTCAGGCCGGGAAAGGGCAGTAGCTCAGATGGGGAAGACCCCATCAGAAAAGCACTGTCTCCCAAGGGGGAGACTTTGCCCCCAGCCTCTCTGGCACAGGGAGTCAAGGGAACAAAGGAAGAAGGAGAACCTACAGCAGGACAAAAAGATAACTAAGGAGAAAAATGAGAAACTGGGAGAAGAATAAAGGTGAGAGCAGTCGGCAGGGAGGGGCAGGTGGCCAGGAGGACGGGAGGGGGAGGACCGGAGGACGGGAGGACCGGAGGAATGCGGTCAAGTGCTGAGCTGGCAGCTTGGGGCTGGGGGCTGGGGACAGGGAGGTCAACCCAGCTCCAGGGCTGGCTCCAGGGCTCCACTTTGCCCTTTCAGCAGCGGTGCACAGGGATGAGCAATGGGTTTTGCTGCAGACACAGCTGGAGGGGAGGCTGCAAGAGACAGCAGGAGAACCAAAGTCAAAAGGTCTCTGCTACCCCAGGTGGGGTGAACCCATCTGCTTGGGGCCTGAAAACTCCTGAATCTGTAGGACTGTTTTCCTTTAAGCCTGTGCTCTCAGGCAGCCTGGGTCCCCATGTAGCTCTGTCAAAGAGGGAAAAGTCAGCATTTCAAATAACTCCAGACCATTTGCGGGGGGGGGGGGGAGGATGGACATGGGGGAGCTACAGTTTAGCCTGCAGAGTTAAGCTCTCCTCCAAAAGCCATACCTAGGGAGGCTCTCCAAGCTGAGACCTCAGGAGGCTCAGAGCTGTCACTCCAGTTCACCACTCAGTCCCAGTGGCATTTAGGGGCAGGATGGATGGGAGTCCACCCCACCCCAAACAGTGGGAGCAGCTAATGACTAAGTATTAATGATGCTGGCAATTAGCACTCGCGAGAAATGGTTAAGGGGCTGCTCGCCAGGGGAATGTGGGAGGGAAAAGAGCACACATTCGGAGCAGCAAACAAATTGGGAGTGTTTGTGGAGCAGAGAGCCTGGAAAGAGCAGCTGTCTCTTGCATTTGTCTAGAAAAACTGGGAGGGCAGAAATGGTGGCTTCTGTGAATACTAAGAGTCTTTCTTCCCACCTTCCCCACTAGAAAATTAGGTTAACTGGAGAATTCTTATACAGTTATGAGATTCAAAGGGTGTTTGTGAGCATTCTGGAATCTTCCTCAGGTGATGAAGGCTCAGAGGTGCTCAGGGACAGCCAGTCTCTTCTTGGTGATTTGAAAGCCTTGAGCGGTCAGATGATTCCTTTCTGAAGAATCTGATTTATCATCAGCAGGATGAGAAGAGGGCAGAAAAGGGGCTGCAGAAAGTGTGCTCACTGATGAACACAGGAGGGGAACAGGTAGCTGGATGAGATTTTTTAAGGACATGTCTCCATTTAGGATAAGGAAACACAGATTCCTTTCCAAGCTAGGCCTTCTGGCCTCCAGGTGAGCAGGCAGAAGATACCAACCCATGGGTATGTGAGAAGGTCCCAGTGAACAGAGACAAGTACGCTGGTGGCCACCTTGGTAATCCACAGCCCACCAAGGGGGGATCACAAGGAACAGCTGAGGAGAAGACGGCCCTGTTGCAGTTAGGGTCTTCAACATATCGGGATGTGGGAAAAGACATGACCCACTTTTGCTTGAAAAACATAGAAAAAATATGTCATGACTTTTCCAACAACCTAAGATCTGGGGACCACAAGGAAGCTTCCTCTGCCATCATCACCATGTACACAAAAAGGAGACAGGGAAAGAGAGGAGCACTCCAAACCCTATAGCATGAGTGAAGCGCCTATGCAAGAACAAGATGGCCTGACATTTGTGAAGAGATGTAAAGGAGATAAGCCAGCACTGGAGGGATGGGAAATAATACCAAGCTAATAAATACTTTAGAGAGAGTAATCATCGCTAATAATACTTTCCAGATAGCAACCTAAATCAAAGGAGACCATTCTCGGCCACATCGTGGTAGGAGATAATAGCTATGCCTTGGCCACTTAGATCAGAGAAGGGATAAGAGGAGAGATGGGGAAATGGAAATACCAGCTGCTCAGCACAGGTCAATACGCTTTCCTTTCTGAAGGACATGGGTGACTGGACCAAGGAAAGCTGTCCCCAGGAGCAGACAGAGACCTCAGCTTTGTAGCTACTCAAGCTGGCAAGGGGAGACAGGCCCAGTTCTTCAGACCATCCCCCCGCCTCCCGTTTTTCAGGTTCCATCCAGATGTCAATAGTAGGTATGAAATCAAGGGTGTCACACAAAAGGCTTGAATCCTGAAAGTAATATTTAAAGCAGGTAATGTGGGCCAAACTGTCTCCCCAAAACTCCTATGTTTAAGTACCAACTCCCAGTAACTGTGACAATATTTGGAGACAGGCTCTTTAAAGAGATTAACAAGTGAGAAGGGCCCATTCTCACTGTGGTGAGAATGTAGACTGTAGACTATGGGAAGCATATGGTGGATCTACATAGCCCAGGTATTCCACCTCTAGGTAAAAACACAAAAACTCTAATTTGAAAAGAAATGCACATTCCTATACTCACTGCAGTACTATGGGTGCTGCTACGGAAACCACCTAAGTGCCCCCAAACAGATGTGTAGATCAGGAAGGGATGTGCGTGCGCATGTGTGTGTGTGTGTGTGCATGTACACATGCGTGTTGGGGGATTACTATTTAGTTGTTAAAAAGATAAACTCATGCCATTTGTGGCAAGACGGCTGGAGCTAGAAAGGATAATGCTAAGCAAAATAAACCTGGTAGAGAAAGATAAATATTGGATGGTGTCATTTATTGTGTAGAATATAGAGAAACCAAGGAAAAGATCAGAAAAAGACAAACTTTAAAACCAACCTTTGAAAGCTGACCATAGGCATCAGAATGGGAGGAGGGAGACCACAATGGACAGTGGTGGAGGACTATGGGCTATGGGTGCTCTGCTGGTGGGAGAGCTACAGTGACTACACCCGAGGGAGAAATCCTATACTGGCAAACATTAACATGGATGTGGAACAATGTACTTTATTTAAAACAATTTTTTTTAAAGCAGCAGCTCTTGACTACTGCCTGGGCTATGCCAGTGTCTTTTTGATTCTTCCTTAATAAGCTTCCCATATGCTGTGATGTTCGTATGTCTGTCCAATCCCTATATGCAGCCTGGAGGCACATATATATGCATTCATGTATATAAAAATAAAAATAAGGTTAAAAATAAAAATAAAAATAAAGTGGTGATTAAAGAGGTATGTTAAAATGAGACTAGGATGGGCCCTAAACCAGGAGGAAATAAATGCCCATTCTTTAGGCCCCTCCCATCCGTGGGATGTTGATATGGCAGCTCTAGAAAACTAATACTGAAGGTAGTGTTACCAGGGGAAAGTGAGGTAGGGTTGGGGGAAACCATGGATGCAAAGAAAGGCCTGTTCAAGGTGTGCTATGTCAAATATTTAGTGAAGGCAGCCAATCGACATCAGTTAGTTCGGCTGACTGACTGAATACACCAGTCACCTCAAAAACAAATGGCATGACCACAGTTCTTCCTCAGCTAATGATCTCAGACTGGTCCACATCTTGAAGCAAGCCCTGATGGTTCCATTTCCTCATCCCACTCTATTGTCTTACAGGCTCAGGAACCAAAAGAATGTTCTAGAAGAAAGTCAAGTGGTAAACGCTGTCCTTCTTGAGTCCCTAATTCATAAACTGAAGAAGGAAAGAAGGGATAAATGTGCAAAGAGATCTTCAGGATGATTTTGAGTCTTCAGATCCAAGCATACCACCGACGAGCCACTTGGACATGTATGCCAGCTGAGGGCTTAACTGAAGGGCCAGGAGGCCAGAGTCCTACACTAAAATGATAACCCCTAACAAAGCCTACAGAATAGGTCCAGAATATTCCAGTCTTGTGGTGGCCAAGAAGACACTGGCTTGTTTCTGAATCGACAGCCATAGGGATATGCCCAGTTCCAGGTAGAAGCTGCAAATGGATCTTCCGGAGCTGGAGACAAAGGGCAGCAGGTCTGTCATCTTGATAATGGTCAGGGAAAGACATGTCCCTGCTGCCTTAACCCTTACCTTCCTTTCTCTGGAGTAGACTGGGTGCACCACCCCTGCCCAGCCTGGGGCTTGGCTGAACCCCAGAAGCAGCTGGGATGGGAGGAAAGAGCCAACTCACCAAAGGAATTGAAACCAAACAACAGGTGCCACCAAGAGACGCAGAGGTGTGGAAAGGCAGCCCTCCTTCCCCGCCCACCCGCGGTCCCCTGTTCCATCCAACAACTGCAACTCACGTCTGTGGTTCTCGTTTCTGTGGTTGGGTGGGGACCGGGTCTCCTGGTCTTGAGCTTCATCCCCCTCCTCGCTGGCCAGGTGAGTGTGAGCATAGTGGTAGCTGAGTCCTGGCCGGTTCTTGTAGCGCTTACCGCAGACTAGAGAGGAAAGGAAAAAAAGGAAAGGGAACCACAATGTCAGCAACTTCGCAGCCACTGCCATCATTCTCCAAGGCGGCCACGCCCATCCAGCCACCCCAGAACTTCATTTCCCATAAAAAAGTGTTTCCCAGCCTCAACACCCCATGGCCCCAGACAGAACCAACACCATCATAACAACATGAGTCCAAAGAGAGAAAAAGCAGAACAAAAGTGAGGTTGCACTGCATTAACGCTCCATCATTTTCCAGGTGTGAGACCCTGGGCAAGTCACATACCCTCCGTGCCTCAGTTTCTTCAGAGGGAAAATGGGAACAGTACTTACCTCATGAGATAGTTATGATGGTTAACCTCTGTGCAAAGCACTTAGAACAGGGTCAGGAACAAGACAGAGGTGATGATTATTATAACTTTGAAGCCAGAGGGCACTGGGAGACTAATACAGTACACCAACGTGCAGATGAGTCAAATGAGCCCAGCAAGACCAAGTGAGTTGCCTGGGGTCACACAGCTAGTTGTGGCAGAACCTCTGGAACCCAGATTCCCACACAGGGCTCCTTCCTCCACCCTCTGACTGACTGACTTTTTGAAGGACAAAATCTTCCTCTGCATAGTAGTTTTGACACATTACCCCAGTAGTTTCTGTGTCAGAAAAAATCCACTTCTAGCACGAATCCCTGAAGTTAAGTCATCCTTGGGAGATGTGGCAACCAAAAGCTTATACCCATGGCCCCCAGGCAGCCTCTGATATGTAGAATCTCTTCAAATATCTCCAATGGACAGTGTGAGACAGGGCAACAAGCCACAGAAATATCACTTCTGAAGGAAGGGGTCATTCCAATGGTTGGCTGCTCAGAATGTGCATGCGAAGTCTGACCAGACCATCCCCTTACCCTACACCTTCACCTTCCCCCGCCACACACACACACACACAAAGCCCTAGCAGGTCTTTGTAAAACTCCTGTGCTAACTGCCTCATTGTGGCCCCTCTTCCTGGCACACCAAACCCCACCTGATGTGCCAGCACACCCACGGTACGGGCCTAGGAGACCCTCCCTCCACATGACGGTTACAGCCGTGAGCGTACACCCACCACAAGGTGGAAGGAGCCCAGACTTCACCCTCACACCTGGATCCCAATCCCACGTCCAGGTGCCCAAGTTGACTGGCTTTGAGACCCCAATAATATAGAAAAGAGTGTTTGCGCCATCTTATCTAATTCCTTTATTATTTCTAGCAGGTTTCTTTCCTTTGTAGATCCTTTTATGGGTTTTTAGGTTATTATGGTAGTTCCCCCTTATCCACAGGAGAGGTTCCAGCACCCCCAGAGGACCCCTGAAATTGAGTACAGCACTGAACCCTACAGGTACTGTATTTCTCCCTATAATCTCAGAGTATGATAAAGTTTAATTGTGAGTTAGGCACAGTAACAGACTAACACCAACAGCTAATAATAAGATGGGAGGATTACAATATACTGGAATAAATGGCCCATAGATGCGGTCCGTTCTCTCTTCCTCTCACATTATCTCATTATACATCATGTCTTCAGACCACTGTTGTCCACAGGTAACCAAAACCTCAGGAAGTAAAACCAGGACAAAGGACCTACTATGCAGCTACTGGCAAAACTAGATCACCTCATTTCTTCTTTCTCAGCTTTATGCCAACTGTTTTATCTTCTTAACCTGTATAATAAGAGTCCCTAAGGCATTATTTAAAAATAGCAAAAACAAGCATTTCCTATTTTAATGGTATAGGATTGTTTTACTTTTTTAGAGTCTCCGTGGCTAATTTTTACTCTTCATGAAATTTAACTAGTGTTTTTTAATCCTTTTAGAGTTTTAGTATAGGAGAATTTTATTGGCCACCCTGTCAGCATCTGCTGATAGATGACTCCTTTAGTTTATTGATACAGTGAGTTACGGTGATTTCCTAATGATTCCTGTGACTGCATCCTCCTTCTAGAATGTATTCCCTGTGGGCAGAGTACTGCCCACTTGATGCCCTGCCTCATGCTATTTGCTAATACTACATTTTGCATCTATACTCAGACCTGAGATGGGTCCATAAGTTTTAGACTTTCATCACATTTCAATTTTATGGTTATGTTAACTTCCAAACATAAATCGAGGACTTTTGCTGGATACAATTAAACAAGACAAATATTCTCTCTGCCTTTTATCGGAAAATCATGAGATTACTACTTACTTGGAAGAATTATAAATAACATTTGTAAAGTATCTCACTCGGCACCCAGCACATAATAGATGCTCATTAAGTGGTAGAGGAGGGACAGAGCTTCCGCTTGGTCTGCTACTTCATAAGTTCCAGAGTCTCCTACAAGAGAGACTTTGACCCCTACCTCAGAGTATGGGACCTGCCAACTGGCTAGACATTCTTTATAAGGTGGTAGTCTAAAACCCAATCTAGTGAATAACTATAAATTCAAGTCCTACCAGTGGTAGTCTCTCATTTTTCTCTCCTGAGCACGCGTTCGTAAATATTGCAGAAAAATAAAATAGCACTATACATCTCAATTCCCTTTGACTCAGAGGCCCTGTGGCACACACATTCTGGGCTGGCCCGCAGCTTTTTCTATTTAGCCTTTTAAATGGCCTGAGGTCAATAAACAGCAGCTTTGGGGTCACAGGATATAAATCCATCTTGTCACCAAGCATGTCATTGGTGAGGAATAAATGTTTATTCAAAATAGGATGATAATATCCTATTTCCAAAAGGAGGCCTCAGCTCTCCATACACTGCACAAAACTCCATATATCCCTTTTGTCAACTACTACTGTTTTCTTAAATCACAGAATTTTCAGGATCTTTACAAGCATTTAGTCTAACTACCTGACAAATTGTTTTATTCCCACGCTTACTCTAGAAGCCTGTCCCAGGACAACTCCACTACTAGGGAGCTCACTACCCACCTCAGAGCTCCTTGAAATGTAGTGACGGCTGCCCTGGAGATCTCGCTAAAGGACAGTTCCACGTAGATTTCATCTTGACATCCACGTATATACTGTCGTGACAGATCACACCTTCGAAACATACTCATGCAAGTGCTGATAAACACAGAAACACTTTGTGGGCAAAACCAAGAGCTGGGGGAGGAGGTGCTAAGTGTGTCAAGCTGATCCATGTCTCCACGTTAGTCTCATAGGAAAAGTCCTAAAAACCTCCAGAACCAAACCCAAGCAAAGAACTTGCTGCGTCTCCTTCCCTAACACCACAGTGAATCATTATTTTTAAAGCAAACACATTCTTCAAAATAGAGATTCTCAAAGAGTGGTCCCCAGACCACCACCAATTTCACCTGGGAACTTGTTAGAGATGCAGATTGTCAGGCTCCATCCCAAACCTCTTCAATCCCAATTCTGAGTGTGAGGCCCCATGGCTTGCATTTGGAAAAAAAAAAAACAAAAACAAAAACAAAAAACAACCCTCCAGGTGATTTCTGATGGACACACTGGATTGAGAGCCACTATACTAGAAAATCAAATCTATTCTTGACTGTCCACCCTACATACCCTGGCCATCCGAGGGCAGCAATGGCTGCCGGGGCAGTAGAAGGCAGTCCCGAGACCTGTGCTCCATTATTAGAAACAGCCAGACAGCACGTGGCCATCCTGGAACCCAGACCCATTGCCGGGCCCCTATAGACATAGCTGTCCAGGTGGAGCTTCGAGTCACCACCTGCCAACGCCTTGTCATTCCTTCACCAACAGGTCTTCGAGAAACACTGATGGGACATTTAGTATGCACCCAGCAATGTGGCCCAAGAGGAGAGAGATAAGTGGCTCCTGCGCACCGCCCTCCGGCGTCCACCCTCTCACAGGCAGCGTGTAAGTCAGTAAGCAAGGAAAGGGGCAAGCCAAATACAGCAGCGTGGACTCGAGCTTGGCTAAGGGAAGGGGCCGACACACGGACCTGTGTGAGGGGTGGGTGGAGTCACGCCTAGGGCAGATGAGGGACAAGGCGACCGCTCAGCACCAATGCAATCCGCCCTGCACTTTTTGGGACCTGCGGGCAAGTCAGCAGAGCCACTGTGAAGGGGACTGAGCGAGAGGAAGTAGGGCAGGGCTGTATCCTGCCTACGGGGAGCCAGGGAAAGACGGATCCCGGGGGCCAACTTAATCAGATTTATGCTTTAGAAATATCACTAAAGACTGTGGTGCACAAGATGGATTTGAAGGTGGCAGGAGGTATTTTAATTTTCTATGTGTGAACAATGAGGACTTCAGGGTGGGAGAGCTTACAACTGAATCAGGTGAAATGGAGACTAACACAGCTTCCCTGGCCTGGAATTGTCCCCACCTCACGCCCACCCCCACTCCACCTCCTTCTCTACCCTCTCCCCATGTTTCTTAAATGTGTTTTTTTCCCCCCACCACAGAGTCTTTGCACAAGCTCTTCCCTCTGCCTAGACTGTCCCCCGGCCCCAATTTGGCTGATCAATGCTTCCTCGTTCTGCAGATCTCAGTTCAAATGTCCTTCCCCGGGGAAGTCTTTCCCATTAAAATTAGGACCCAGTTTATTACCTTCCCAGGACTAATTGTGTATCAGAATATGTGTCCCCCGCCAGCAGCCACACGACAGGACTGGCATGATTGTTCGAACCCTGTTCTATCCCCAGTGACCAGCAAGGGGCTGGACTGGCGGCTGGACTCAGTGTCAGGTGAGGGAAGCAGCAAAAACACCCAGATTTCTGAGTTGGGCAGAAGGATGCAGGAGGAAACGTGATTTAAGAAAGGGAGAAAATGCGCTCACCCTGACTTGGTTTACACACCTGGAGCTTGGGGAAAGAGAGGTGGACGCTGGAGTGGGGGAGACAGCTATGGAAGGCGTAGATCTGCAGAAAAGAGCCAGCACAGTGTGGAAAGAGACGGGGAAGGGGTGTCCCTAGGGGAGAACTCAGGAGACACCAGAATCTGAAGAGTCTAGTGGAGAAAGAGAAACTTTTGCTTTTTTTTTTTTTTTTAAAAGTTTCTTAGGAAAGAAACATAAGACAAAGGAGCGGGGATTCCAGACGACAGCAGCCATCCCACTCCCAGTCACAGTCACAACAGCTTTCGAGGGGGCACCACATGCCAGGCCCATTCTGGGGCTCTAAGTAAATTTGCTCTCAGCAACCCCAACCTCATTTTACAGGGGAATAGACTCAGAAACAGGATATTGCAGAGGCCTACGAAGGTCAAGCAGGATAGGGACTGAGGAGAGAGCAGCAGGTTGACAACTAGGAGATTACTTAATGGGAAGGGAAGGTGCAGCCTCATGGAAGACAAGACAGACTTCGGGGTGCTAGGGGGCTCCCAGAAATGAGGCAGTGGTGATGGGGCCCATGGGCTTTTCCTTCAGCATGGCTGTGTAAGGAGGGAGCTGAGGCTGGCGGGGCAGGGGGTTGGGGGGTGCAAAAGGGGTGGGTGGAGACTGAGGCTTCAGGGAAGCTGTGTGGAGCTAGTTCTCCACTACAGTGGGTCGCTGACAGGCTAAAAGGAAGGAGAAGGGAAGAGTGGAGTTTGGAAGGCAGGTTAGGAGGGATTGTAGCACTCTGTAGGTGAGAAAAATGCTTAACCCCAGCACAAAGTTACAACCGAAGTCTCAACCCTTCAAATAAATTCATCCTAGAGACAGGAGATTTTTAAGACTGATTTTGGTTGAAATGCATTGGTATCAGACTGCTGCATTTAGATGGAAGAAATGGCTTGGAAATCCTGTTTTGACTAGCTTGCAGAAGGAAAATCCAGCACCATTTCCCACTCTGTTTAATCATATCTCCCTGCCAGTCTGAACACTTAGGGGCCAGCTTCATGGGGGGGAGGGGGCAATCTGTGCCTTCAGGCAGGGTCCATGCTCAGAAGGGCCCCATGCTTGGTTGAACACTTTGGTGCCACCATCTTGAAGTCCTTAATACTTACTGGACAAAGAACACCTCATTGTCGCTTGGCACAGGGCCCTATAAAATGATGTAGCAGCTCCTAGAAGCTTGTGGGAGCTAGGGGTGGAGATCTAGGACCAAGTTATTCCTGTCAACCTGGTAAAGTAAGAGCAGCTGCTGTGAACACAGGACCCCAGAGACATGCGTTGGGAGTACAAGTCCCCCATGAAGAGGCCTTGGCGCTCTAGCCGGAGCAGGCCACTCAGCGGTGGGCACCTCAGTGCCAACAGCAGTTCTGGCCCTGCCTCTGGGTCTGCCCAGCCTTCTGGGTCGGCCTCACTTCGGGGTCTGCAGTGAGTAGAAGCGGGGGCCGGATTGGAGGTGTCTGGGTTCAAGCCCTGGTTCTGCTACTGGCTGGTACGATCTTGGGCTGGTGGCGACGCCTCTCTGAGCTTCAGCACCCTCTCTGGAAAAGAGTGTGACAGTGACAGCAGACCGACCTCACAGCCCCGAGGGGCATGTGAGAACACATTTCAAACAACGCCTGGCCCAGGGTCCCAGCCAGTGTCAGCTGTTATTATCACCACTGCCATCAAAGTGGATCAGCAAAGGGGGAAAATCCAAGGGGGAGATGAGGAGGTGGGGGCAGACTAGCAGCTTCTCTGAAGTCTGGGGTGATGGTGTAACAAGAAAAAGAGGGCGGGGAAAGATACATTCTGAAAATAAAGTATTAGAACCATCTGCTATCCTTTTATCATGTCAGCAATCTCACTCTGGAATTATCTGTCGTGTGGAATCAGACGGAGCCCCAAGACTGCTGAAGCATTCAAAGAGGGCTGTGCCCCCATCCTCCCATTCCAATCTCCTTCCCTGGAGCAAGCGCCTTTGCATCAGGCACCTCTCAAGCCATCACCCCTGGGACCAGTCGAGCCTGCCTGTGCACAAACTCAGGTGCTCCTTTTCACCTTGGCAAGCATGCACCTGGATTTTGTGTTCCTGGCACAGCTCACACCGAGAGGAATGGCTGTGACAATAAGGAAGGTCCAGCTTGCCTGCCTCTCTCTCCTTCCCCTGGGGCGGATCCATCTGTCAAGCTGCAGAAATAGTGCTTGCCCACTTCCCAATCCAGCACCGGATTCTCCAGGCAGGACCTCCTGTCTGGAGTTATGAATGCCTTCAGTGTTGCCCCAGAATATTTACAGCATGCCCCCACTCCAACCCTACCCCACTCGCCCCTTGGGGGGAGATAGAGCAGGGGGAGGGGGAGGGAAAGCAGGAGGAAAGAAGGAGGAGGGGAGAGTCAGGGGCAGTTTGTGTGAACAAAGCCGCTGCAGACAGCAAAATCCTTCCTGCCGGGGAGAAGCGGCCGCCTTCCCCACTGATAACTTAATGACTCTGGCACATTTTCATCAGCCCAACTTGGAGCACGCAGTGGGTATCTGAGCCAGTGGTTTCCGAGAGACTGAAAGCAGTGACTGAAAGCAATTACGGGATGAGCGTCCCAGAGACAAAGCCTGGGCCTTGGGAGGCACCTGGCCGCCCCTCGTTCCCAGCTCTGCCCTGTGGCACTCACGGACAGCGCTGAGGACTCACTTGCCCTGCACCGCAGCTCACCGTCATCAAATGGTCCAGCCCTCGCAGGGCCGGTCACCTGCCCATGCCACCAAGGCGGCCCATGCAGACTGTCAGGGAGCGCACATTCTGACATGGACTCTCACAACAGCTCCCCATTTTACAGCTGAGGAGATTGAGTCTGGACTCGAAGCAACTGTCTAAACGACAGAGCCCAAATCTGAACTCAGACCCATGTGGCTGTGGAGCCACGGCCCGCGCCCCCGTCTGGCACCTGTCCTCCAGATCTGCACCCCTCCCATGGCCAGGCCCTCTGCTTCTGGCATTGTGGCCAGTGGGGGGCACCAGCAGGGGAATGGAGGTGAGGAGAGGGAAGATGAGACTCTGCACCCCTCTGGTCCCTGCTTGAGTAGTCTGTGGTGCAGGGTCTACCCCCTCTAGCCCCGGTGGAGGAGGAGACTCCCGGGAGCCATGAGGGATCCTAAGGACCCAGAGGAGACAGGCTTCCTTCTCCTCTCCCTGGTCAGCTTATCCTACACACCCCGCCACAATCATCCTGTCCCCAGATTCTCCCCCCATCTAGCCTTCTGAATGGAAACCTATGCCTACCGGGGCCACAGCAGGAGGCTCACCCCTGCCAGACTGGTTCACAGAAGTTTGGGGCTCCCCACACCTTCCCCACATTCTCTCTGCAGAACCATCTGGGGCTGGAGAAATGCCTACCTCTGATCTGCCCTGGTGGGGAGAGGTCCCCGATGAGAAAAGGCCTGCCGTGACTCAGCTCGGGACAGACCCGGGGTAGTTCAAAAAGCCACCAGCTCAGACTTGTACACTCAAGGAGAGGTTTAATCCCTGCAATTATTTTAAATATACAGGTGTCTCAAGAGCAAATGGTAACTCTACTGAGCTCAAGTAATAAGGTGGAGATTTCAAGTTGGTCCAGGTCCTGCCATGTTTAGGCACCAAGATGCTCTCTTGGGCAAGCCCATAGCTCCCCATACCCTGGTGGGCTTTGCCACACACACCCTCTTGAGCCCAGAAGCTAGGGGGATGCGTGGCGGCCTGGCGCTCTGGGGTCTAGCCTTGCCTCTGATGCTAGTGTGCTATGCACTCTTGGGTGAACCCCACATCTCACTAAGCCTGGATTCCCCATGTATAAAACAAGGGGCTGGCATCAGGTGACCTCCACTCCACTCTAGCACTTCATGATTTTCTTTTCTCTGGGCCTTCTGACGTCTGTATGTCTCCTGTGGTCACCCTCTGGGACACGCAGGAGTGACGGATACCTCTCTCTCACCCCAGCGAGCCAGACTGTAGCTGCCTTCCTTCAGTCCATCCTGAGTGCTTATTTTTTTTTTTAAAGATTTATTTATTTGTGCATACAGAACTGGGGTACAGGCCAGAGGCTCAGGGGCGGCGACAGGCTTCACCAGAGACAGAGTGGGGAGCAGAACAGGCAGATCGACGAAGTACACTGCTGAGGGGAGCAGCGGGCGGGTCAGGAGAGGTCTGCCACGCCATGTGGTCACCTCCGGGGCAGGCGGGAATCGAACTCATGCGGAAGCGGCTTTAGCTTCTCAGTGCTGTGCTTTAACCCGCTGCGCCACCAGGGAGGTCCCTGAGTGCTTATTTTAAACCGAATTATTCTGGACGGAAACACAGGCAGATGGAATAGGTGTGAGGTATGATGTCTTGATTTTTGACAACCATTCCCAAGGGTCTGGCACTGATGTAGCACGCAGGAGCCTGGAGATGGGTCTGTCAGATCCCAGGGATCAGAAAGTCCTATATCTTCCTCAAGGTGTGCAGCCAGGTGATTTTTGGAATTGAATGTGTGTGAATGTGAGTCCCAGTTAGAAAAATGGAGATAAGCAACAAAATTTTCACTTCAAAATATCTCATTTTAGATCCGCAGCTGAGAAATGCAAGAACTCCCCAAAATGGAACATTAAATATGTCAGTGGGACTCTTTCCTGCCCTGCTGAGAAGTCAGGGACCAGAATTCTGGTCAACTCCTGGGCTGGCCTTCCTGGGTCAGTGTATGACCTTGCAAACTTTGGTTTCTGAGTCTGTAAAATGGGGATAAGAATCGTTTGCCCTTACAGGTATTGTGAGAACTAGATGTGTTTATTCATGTAAGGTTGCTTAGCCCAGTGCCTCAGCACAACAAACACTTGCTAGTTTTGATTGTTCGTTTGACTTATGCGATTGTCTCCCTAGTGCCTGACACTTCAGCAATCTGTGCTCAGAACACACTGGAGCCCAAGCTCAGTGTGACATATGTACCCTTTTTTGATTTGATATAAAAAAAATAAATATTTATTGAGCACTTCTATGAGCCAGTCAGTAAGTTAACTGTTTTCACATGTGGCTCATTTAACCCTCTCAGAAACGCTATAAGGTTAATCTTAACCATCCTCACTGGACAGAAAAGAAACCAAGGCTCAAAGAGATTTTGTGATTTGCCCAAGGTCACAGCAAGGAAGTAACAGCAAAGATTCAAGTCCTGGGCCTCTGGCTTGAAAACCATCTTCTTCCAATCATCCCTTGTGTGCAAAGGATCTTTGATTATCCTAATGAATCCAACTTAGCACATCCTTAATTAGCATATGGACTAAAAGACAATTTTTAATCCCACATTAAGAAGTTTAAATCATAAATGTAATTGTCAACATTTCTGGGGAAGATGAAGAGAAAACAAGCAAAAACTCAGAACCATGACCAATGGCTGACAGCCCCAGGCACGTGGGACCTGTGTGGGTCTCTGGTTGACTGTTTCACAGAAACTTAGTGTGTTTCACTGCCCTCTACCTGAGGCAGACACCCACCACCTGAGGCATCGCTATGAACACCTCATAACTTTGGAGAAGCAAATGTCCAATGGCATCTGTTAGACTTCTCTGATTGGATATCCTGCTATTTGCACAAATTCAATTGTCAAAGTTTCATCACTACCCAAAATTACCTCCCCCACTAAAATGTTCTAGTGCAACTTCCCTTCCTATCTCCACTATGCAGTATCAAGACTTCAAACCATCAAGGTCATGTCCCTTTCTCATAATCCCATGCTTCCACCCCCTGCTAGGTTCTGTGGATTTTTCCCTCATAAACTCTCTTATTTGCCCATCCACCTCATTCCAGCCATCACCACCATTTACATTTTGTGTCTTCTCCCAGGTACTGGAAAAGGATCCTCTCAGCCATCAGCCATCAGATTTCCCCCCCTGAACAGCTAATCCTGCAGATTAGCCTTTCTGGAGATGTCTCCAGAATTGTCATGATTCACCGTTCATACGTAGCCCAACCTCTGAGTAACTCAGTCTGGTGCTGCCTGCAATCCTTATCTGTCCTTGTCCAATTTTATGCAATCAATCTCCCCACTCAAATGTGTTACTTTGGCCAAACTGGTCTTTTCTGCCCTTGTAAGTACATCCCTCATTCCTCTACATTTGGGGAGCAATCACAGGGCTGGGACTGGGGCGCAACTTGAATGACTTGGTCTCTGGCCTTGGAAGGCACAAAGCCCAGCCTGGAGGAATAGATGGATTGACTGTTACCACACGATGAGAGAGGTAGCCTCAGTAGGGGAACATGGAAAGTAAAGCAGGTTCTGGGAAGAGCTGGGTGACTAGGGAGAGGGAAAGGAGAGGGGGGTCCAGAGGCAGTTGGAGGGGAGGAGAGAGAGATTGCTGACTGGGAGCAAATCCTGACTCTGCCACTCACTTATGTGTGACCTCAGGAAAGCTAATTGATCCCTCTTCTTCCTTGTTTCCTTAGCTATAGGATGGACATGACCACAGCATCTAATTCATGGTACTTCTTTGCGTTAAAGAATGAATATAGATGAAAACCATAGAACATCCCAGTCTGCAATAAATCAAGAAACTCTGCCATTACTGTTACTGCCACATAAACCATCCTCCCACCATGCCTGAGCACTAAAATCAACTCAGTACACGCTCACTGAGGGCATGCTCAGCATCCTGGAGAAGGGCTGGGTGCACACACACACACACACACACACAC
>NW_004567114.1:22435839-22437191 GCF_000260355.1 Condylura cristata | reverse complement strand
AAATGGAGACAGCAACAGACTTTGACTTTCTCCAAGACACAGACACACACTCTCTCTCTCTCTCTCTCTCTCTCTCTCCCCCTCCTTTTCTGAATCTTTCCATGGTGTTATCACTCTTACCCTCTGGGACTCCATGACAGAAACAAAGAGAATAAGGAAAAGGGAAAGGTGGGGAAAACATTACTAAGCACACACTATGGGCAAACATTTTCACATAGGAAATGTGAAGGTGTAGCTTTCCCAAGCACGCAAACACCCCCTCCACACCTGAGGAAATGGAGACAGCAACAGACTTTGACTTTCTCCAAGTCCCAGACAATTAGCAAAGAACCACAGTTTGACCGCAGGCTCCTCCTTCTAGTCACTGCACAATCTTCTCCACCCAGGCCTCTCCGCCCACATGGCACTGACCTGCTGTCTACTTCTTTCACCCCCATCATGGAGTGAAATTAGAGAAACCAAAGCCTGTGCACTGGGCCCTTTGCCACACCATCAGGTGTCTAGAAATACACACATGCAAGTACAGCTGTTATGCTGTTTTCAATAGAGAATGAAGTTTCAACTGTCCAAGGTCCATCAGCTGAAAGAGCAGCAATTGAAAGGCCCAGCTATAGGTTGAGGCAATGGGGATACGTATGTATAAGGGGGCCTAAGACTTGGGGAGACATGCATTATGTATTAGTGAATGAGAGGTGATTAAAATGGCTTGTGCCGTTTACTAAGGTTTTGTGTGTGTGGACAGAGACAGAACAAGATCATCCTAAAATATACAGTGCAACACAATGGATGTTATCTCTGAGGAAGAAAATTAAAGGTGATTTTTATATTTCCCTTTTGGCATATCTGTATTTCTGACTTCTCTGCAGTGAACCTACACTATCTCCATGGGGCAAAAAAAAATATTTTTAAAAATAAAAAGCACATCTACAAATACCTGTCACTGGTGACCTATATTTTCACAGGAATTATTTGCCACAAAGTTTGCATCAAGTAACAGCTAGTTGAGAACAAGGTTCAGAAGGGATGAGAAAATAACTCAAGAGGCTGTAGATTACAGCCCAAAATAGGCAAACCTAGGTTGGTGTTCAACAGATAAGATTCTTGAGGGGGACAAGGGTCACAGAAAGGGCAGGACAAGCCAAAGGAGCAAAGAAGAGGAGGGGTGCACTTATGAGGTATCAAAAGGAAACTCAGGCCCTCCCTGGTGGCGCAGCGGGTTAAAGCACTGCACTGAGAAGCTAAAGCCACTTCTGCATGAGTTCGATTCCCGTCTGCCCCGGAGGAGACCACATGGCGTGGCAGACCTCTCCTGACCCGCCCGCTGCTCCCCTCAGCAGTGTACTTCGTCGATC
>NW_004567114.1:22388572-22435739 GCF_000260355.1 Condylura cristata | reverse complement strand
CTTAAAAAAAAAAAAAAAGGGGGAAAAAAAAAAAAGGAAACTCAAGGGGTAACTTCGGCCCCTCTCCTGCCTCCAGCCAGTCCTGCTAGAGCTCTATAACCTGTGTCCATGACACACGATGGCATTTAAATATTTAAACAGGCCAAGCTCTGATGTAACAAATAGACTCAATCCCCAGGGATCAATCTCAGGCCACCGGCTCTGCTCCACAAATCAAGTTTCTGGGGCCCAGCACCTTTCCCACCGTCCCCCCGGCACCCCCCATGCAAGCACCTGCAAGATAATAGTGCGACAACCAAGTGATGAGCCCACATCCCTTCAGCAACAAGGACAGCCAGCCTGAAGGCCGCAGAATTGCCTTCTCCACTGCTGCTGGAAGCTAAAAGCACCTGAGCCTTAGAGAATGTGGGGCCCCAGTGCCCTCAAAAATGATCTCAATAAGACTGACTCTCCCTGTGCATTCAAGTATGGGGAAACCAGAGTAAGTTTAAGGAGGCTAAGGCCAAGCAGATGTCCTGGAGCTGCCTCTGGTGCAAGCTGTGGAGACCGCATGCACCTCTCCACCCAGCCCTGGCTTTTGTAGGCCGTGCCTGGGAGTCTGCTTAAGTCCAACATCTGATCTCCCAGCCTAAAAGCCTCACTATTAAACAGCTGCCTAGGAAGAAAGGAGCCCAGAGAGGGGAAGGGTTGCTGACGGGGAAGGTCTGAAAACAAAAAAGGAAGCCCCCTCACCCCTCACTGACAACAGATAAACTGTGACCACTGAGGAGTAGAATCAGTATTGGACTCTTGGCCTGTAGTCCTCCCTCCAGTAGGCCACCTTCAAAAAGCAATAAATTTTATGGGCCCTCCCTGGGGGCACAGCAAGTTAAAGCACAGCACTAAAAGGCTAAAGTTACTTCAGCACGAGTTCAATCCCCGCCCCGGAAGTGACCCAAATGGTGCAGCAGACCTCTGCTGTCACGTCCACTGCTCCCCTCAGCAGTGTACTTTGTCAGTCTGCCTGTTCTGCTCCCCACTCTGTCTCTGGTGAATCCTCTCACCATCCCTGCAACTCTGGCCCGTACCCTAGTTCTGTATGCATAAATAAATAAATCTTAAAAAAAAAAAAGCAACAAATTTTAAAATGACCTCAGACCCTATTCTAAAACTGCACCAATTGGACACAGATATACCCCCCACAGGAGTTCCAGAAAGGAGACAACATTGTGAAGCAGCCACATTTTCAGTCACAGGTCACACAACTGGATGCGTGTCCGAGGGGTCAGGGTGACGGGGAGCAAAGTTCTTACTGATATGGAGGCTGAGGTGGGAGGACTCACTCCTGAAGTGAGAATACCAGACATAGCTCAGAGGTGAGCCACGCTCCCATGAGGGCCTCCATCAAGTCAGTTCACCTTTTGCCATGGATCTACCCAGATGCCCCAATTTATTTGGTGAGGGGGTCATGATTTTCGTAAATTTAAATTTAAAAGGTTCAAAATGATTTCATCCACTCCATTCCACTTCGGGTCTAATTACTCCCTGAGTCCAGCCTGCTGACCTGAAACCAAGACACCGGAAGCTGTCTGTCAACGGTGGACAGGGCCGCACCTCAAACAAGATGTACATTTTTAAAACATGCTTTTTCCTCAGCTCTCTGCAAAGCCAACGTCCAGAGGAGGAAGGCATCTATAACCAGCAACTTGTGTGCAGATATCAGCTCCAGGTTATGAAACCAGATTTAGCATCAATGAGCCGTTCGGCACCAGACAAGCCCCTTTGCCTCCTGAGCCTCAGTTTCTTTACAGCAGAGTGAGATCAACCACTCCTGCCTCTTAAGGTTAAAATGAGGATTTGCAAAAACAGCATATGTAAAATGTCTCAACAGTCTTTTTCCCGCAGCACCTCCAAGGCTGCTTGGAGATAAAGCTTAACATCTCTTTCCCAGTCACCTGCTGCCAGAAACTCACTGAAGAGGGGAAGGAATGCAAACTTCGTACCTTTTATGAGAAGCATGTGGCCACGGAAGTTGCTGCTAGTGAAGAACGGAGGGTTATGTGGTCTGAATCAGTGGTGGAAACCATAGACAAGGTTTCCCCAGGAAGCAGGAGTCCTGACCCATGGGTGGGTTCTCCTGCTACTAAGAGGCACTCCTGGGAGAGATGAAGGAGGACTGGAGAAAGAACGTGCAAATCTGTTCAGGGTTGCATTGTAAGTGCCACTCTGAGCATTCTCAGCTCTGTCGTTGTAGGAAAAGGGAAGAAGGCTATTCCTGGACTTGCTGGTACTACTGAGCCTAGTCACCTGGAGCCCAAAGGAGCTGGCATAATCTGCAAATCTCTCATTCTCTCTAAATAAGCAGATGCCTGCCAGTATGTTATGCAAAACCCTAAAAGAAGGTAAAAAATCCAGGACCAAAGCACCCAACACTCAAGTCTTGTAAAGCCAGCGGTTCCCAATACAAACATTCTCTGAAGAAACAGCGCAGTGAGAAAAGCAAGGAAGAGGTTGCAGAGCATGTGAACTTTGAGCCAAGCAAGTGAAGGAGGCCAAAGGAAAATGCCAGGATAGATTGCCAGGGGGCAGAGGCGGTCTTGACTTTGAGAATTTCCATCTCTAAACCTGAGTCCAGCCAAAAATGAGATTTTCTGAAAAGTAAAATATACACAGAATAGACAGCAAAAAAAAAAAAAAAAATGCTCGCAACAGTGCTTACACCCCCATTAGCAAGTGTTCTCACTTGCTAGGAGCTTGAAAAGCTAGGAGCAGAAGACAAGTGCCGATGAGGATGTGGAGAAATTGAAGACCTTGTACACTGTTGGTAGAAATGCAAAATGGTGCAGCTGCTTTGGAAAACAGTATGGAGAGCCCCCCAAAAATTAAAACTAGAATTATCATATGAGCCAATAACCCCTCTTCTGGGTATCAAAAAGAACTGAAATCAACACACACACACCTACCCCGCCCCGGTGGGGCAACGGGTTAGGACACAACACTGCAAGCTGGCCGCAGTCACTTCACTGCAAGTTTGATCCCCAGTCCCGGAGGTGACCACATGGCGTGGCAGACCTCTCCTGACGCGCCCGCTGCTCCCCTCAGCAGTGTACTTCGTCGATCTGCCTGTTCTGCTCCCCACTCGGTCTCTGTTAGGCAGCCTCTCACCGCCCCTGCACCTCTGGCTTGTACCCCAGTTCTGTATACATAAATAAATAAATCTTTAAAAAAAAAAAAGAATTGAAATCAGGATCTCAAAGAGATATTAGCACTCCTGTGTTCACTGCAACACTACTCACAATATGGAAGCCACCTTAATTTAAGGTCCATCAGTAGATGAATGGAAAAAGAAAATGGGTGTGTACATAGAGAGGAATTCTAGCCATCCTTAAAAATATAGAAAAGTGAAATAAACCTGTCACGGAAAAATGACTCTACTTATGTGAACAATCCAAAATAGTCAAATTCACCGCATCAAAGGTGGAGTAGTACTAGCCATGGGCTAGTAGAGAGAGGAGGTAGGAAGCTGTAGGCCAACAAGTACATTTCAGTCAAGCAAGATGAATAAGCACTAGAGACCTGCTGTATGTCATTGTACTACAGGCTTTAAAATTTGTTGAGGGTAGATGTTTTTAAATATCCACTGCACAATAAAATTAAATATAATTTTTTGTTAATTCTCCAAGAAAACACTGAGGGGGAAAAAAATCTCACAAATCACTTCCACTATGCCCAGCAAAAAAAAAAAAAAAAAAAAAAAAAAAGTAAATAGGTGATCTGTTCCTCCTAAAATAAGCAATGCTTAGTCTCAAGACATTCTCCCTCTCTCTGGGTATCACCCCATCACCACCACTCTTCTCTCCTATGACGCTCCTTGAAAACAGAAAAATGAAAAGTGGGTGTCTTATAAGAAGTCTGACCCAATGGTGTTAACAGAAAATTTGGGGTAGGGAGCAGGTTAGAAAGAGAAGAGACAATTTCAAATGATTTTTAAAACACCCCAGTCAACCAACCCAACAATTCCTTTCAGATATCTATCCCCCAAGTACTTTCCTACCATAAAGTGGTGTTAATGATACTTTCAGGATTTTAAGTTATTAAGTAAATTAAAGTCAAGTGTTGCTTTGCTAAGTTTAATATTAGACTGCTGAGATTTATATCAAATGCTGAAAGAACTGGGAAGCAATAATTTTAAAGAGACCAAGTAAAACAGTGGTTCAAACCCATGGCACTGGGCCTAGAGAATGCCTTAGACTCTAGCAATTCCAGACACAAAAAAAGCAAAAAAAAAAAAAAAAAGTCCGGTAGTAAGTAGGGAGAGTCCTTAACTCTTTGCATTTGAATGAAGTAAACCACGGTCTCAAAAGTCAATGTTCCTAAATGTCCCCTGTGGAATTCTGAGAAATGCAGGTGCCTTGACCTGCCCATGGTGGTTCTGATACAGAGGAAGGGGAAGGTCTTCTAGGAGAAGGCCAGGGAACAACACTGTAACAAACATCTAGGCTATCCCCATGTGGGTGGTCCACGTCGACTCTGAACAACCATGACAACTTCCCTACAAAGTCATATTGCCACTCTGTGTTGCTTGTGGGTAATGAATACTTGTCCTTAAGCAAGAGATTGAAAGAGATGAAACAAAACCTAATCTTAAACTTGATAAGCATCAGGAAATTAATGGAGATTGGTTACTTCTAGAAAATCAAGTATTCATCTACACACATCCCAAAGATTGGGTGAAAAATAAATTATGTCCAGATGATTTAACAGTTCTCCAGGAGGGATTAAATTCAATGGCTGAGTGAAAGGCAACAGACGAACTATCTATCACCTACATTAGAAGCTCGGTAATATTTCAACCACCCATCTTGAAAGGCACGCTTGGACCAAACATAATAAGGCTACATTTAAGAATATATGCCAGGGAGGGTTCAATACACTCACATCTGAAGAATAACTACTACTTCCCAATCTAAACCCAGAAAGAGGTGGTAGGGTCCAAGGTGGCCTAATCTTTTCATAAATAATGAGAAAGATGGAATGGGGATTATGCAAATCAGACCATATATGATTCAAAACGGCAAGGATTGTAGATCTATGGAAAATGAAATTAAACTACTGGGCAATGTCTTTAAATTTGCCTTTCTTGAATCTTATATATTGGCATCAGATATTATTGTATCTCTTGATTGAAACCCAAAAGTGCCAAATGTAGAGTGATTTATGGAAGGAGGGGTCATCAAATGCATAAGTGGAAAAGAACACATACCTGGAGAGGCATTAACATGGGGGTTAGGACAGGCACTGCGTGGACATTAATGAGACAGTGCACAGTGCCGCGGGGTGACCCAATACCTTCATTCTCTACACTGGGGTTGTGCTAAGAGCCAATGTGTAAAATAAACAAGGAACTGTGTCTGTTACTCCCTGAGCCACTTGGCCTTGGCGTAACTTCCACTGGGAGTGCTGATCTTAAATATAAACCTGGAAGGGAATTCAGAGCACGCCATCGCAGAGATTATGGGATGTGGCCTTGAGTAAACCAAGAATCCAGGGATGTTAAGTGGGCCTCCAAAACAGACAAACCGCTGGCTACGCCTACTTATTAGGAAAAGAGGCCCCAAAGATAAAGGGTCCATAGGGGGAAATCTCAGCTCCTATTAAGGAGAAAACAATCACGCAAAGCACAGTTGGAGACATGGAAGAAAGGGCAGCTGATGGCAACACCATCCCAGGAGACATTCCAGGAGGTGACCGGACACCTCTCTTACTTAGGATGCATTAGAGTTATTAAAAGCATTCCTTGCTCAGTTCAAGGGTGGAGGGATGGGCCTCATGACCTCTCCAAAGGTCATTTCTATCCCAAAGGATCACATGTCTGAAGGGCACCAGATAAAAATAAATCTATTAATCACAGAGCTGCCACACAACTTCCTAAGAGAGCCAGAACAGAGAAGGGCAATCTACAGGGGACCTTGCTTCCACCAAGGGAGGAAGAGGGAGGCAGCGCTGGAGCAAGCAGAGCCAAGAAATCAGCGTCTGAGACTTCCAGAAAGCCAGGATCAGGCCTGCGATTAGGTCTCCCAAGCAGCACAAGGTAAACAGGAGGAGGAAGAGAGCTTGTGAGGGCGGGGGGGACAGGAAAAGCAAATGGCACAGAGAGCCCCCTAAACAAAGCCACAGGAGTATGGGGGAGAGGCCGTGATGCAAGCACTTTGTATAGAAAGAGGAGAGCAGGCAAGAGGGAGACATCCTTAAAGGGAGCTTTGTGGAGACAACGCACATGGAGACAGACGTCAGAGACAAAGGAGTGAAGGGAGGAAGTGAGATTGGGTGAAAGACGGGCACACGGGTGTGTCTGAGCATATGTGGAATTATTATCGGCTGAGAATCCAGTAAGAGCAATTGAGATAGTGTCTATAACGGCATTATCTATGGTAGCGGACAATCACGTCATGAAAATAAAGCTTTTTATAAGACAAGCCCAGGGCCCTGTCCCGGTTCTGAAGTAGCTGTTAGCATTCCCAATGTCTCTGCTCCAGGCACAGGCACAGCTGGGGAGTCTCCGGGGCCCTCCCCACCCCAAGCCAGAGGCCAAGGGCTAGCATGCTTGGGTTTTGATGCACCTGAACGAAACTGAACCCCTGTCGTGAAGTTAGGCCCAAACACGAGCAGGCCCCTCCTGATGTGCCAAGACCCCACGCTCTGCGCCCTCCTACTCCTGGACCTGAGCGGCTTTGGGATGGAGACGTGACCTTCAGGCACGCACACAGGAATGTCACCTGCTCGGTGTATTTAGAGCGTCATGGAATTGGAGTTCTAGCAAAATGTTCTCCTACCAGACACAGAACAACTTCTTGAAGTCAAAAGAGGTCAGTGAAGAAGGGGGACAGGACATCACTCGATGAACTCCCCATGCCCACCTTCTCCGGGCATGTGATTTCATGGAGACACAGACACTGGCAAGGCAGACACAGCCTGGCGGCACCACTGTGCAGGGTCCTGCCTCAATCGTGTCCCTGTGACTGCAGAGAGGAGAAGCAGGGCAGGGAAGGTGGCCAGGGCCTGAAGGCTGCCCTGGCAGTGGAACTAACAGATGAGCCTGATGAAGTGCGAAAGGGAACTAGGGCAAGATTTGCACCCACCAGCCAGTGCTCTGGCAGGTGAGGAAACTTGCTGGAGCTGAGGGTCATCCCGCCGAAGCAGAAGGGCTCTGGAGGAGCCTGTTGCCCGCTCGCTGCTCTGTCTGTGGGCAGTAAACCGGGGGCCAGCAGTCGCCCTCCAGAAAACACTTAGGAAGCAAGCAAGAACAGCTGGAGATGGACTGAGGGGCCAGGTACGGATCTAAGTCATCATCAGAGATTCGTAATTTGCCCTACCAGGACAGGACGGAGAGAGAGAGACAGAGACGGAGAAATGAAATGAAAAGGAAACAAATGAAAAGTCACAGCAGCCAAGTACCTTTGTCGGAGGATTTTGAGTTATGCTTTTGTTTGTAACTCTCTGAAATAGAGAAAGAAATAGAGGATGAATCTTATGGAGACAAAGTAAAGAGAGTCGGAGAGAAGCCACAAAGGAGGGCACTGCCAGAGAGGAGCAGGGCACAAAGGCCTCCCCAGCTTGCTTCTCCCTCATGCAGAAATGCAGCAGCCAGCAGCAGCAGCAGCAGCAAGAGGAGGTGGTGAGGGCAGCAGGCATGGGAATGGCGGAGCAGACCGAAGAGGAGCAGCAGCGAGCCTGAGGCCAGGGGGCTGACACCAGGAAGCACAGGGGGCGGGCAGGGCCCGGGAGGGAAGGCACCCCTGCCCGTACTTACTGTCACAGACGTAGGGCTTGTCATGGTCCTCCTGGGAGGCGGCATCGTGCCTCCTCCTGCCCCCTGCAGAGCCACGGGCCTGGAGAGACACAGGGACAGGGACACTTGTTATTATGACAATCACCATAATCCCAGCTCACGTGCCCGGTGAGACGCTCAGCGCTGGCCCCATCTCCTCATTCAACCTGCATCAGCACCAATAACTACTCATTCTACAGGTGAGAAGAGCAAGGCCCCAGAGGCTAGCGAACGTGCTTCAGGTCACTCATCTATTCAGCTGGAGTAGCTCAGAGGTTGGTGCTTTGTGATTTTACAGATCAGGAGACAGGAGCATCAGAGAGGTTAAGCAGCTTGCCCCAAGGGGCTCAGCTACCAACACAGAGCAGGGTGTAAACTCAGGAGAGTCTGACTGCAAAGCCTGCACCGAGTTCACGCGTGTGCACACACACACACCTCCATTCCCCCAGCTCCCAGGACTTCCAGCTGCACTGATACCACACGAAGACACCAAGCCCAGTCCCCTTGGCTGACCATAGTGCAGTCAGCACATAGTGCAGTCATCACACAAGCTCTTTGCAGAGGGCCCTCTCAGTCCCTCAAGAGTCAGTCGGGTCCAGTACCCAGGTCCAAGGCATGAGTCTGGCCAGGCAGGCAAGTCCCCTGCCCCACTTGGCCTACCCCATAGGGAAAGATGTCATCCAGGGCCTCCTCTTCAGTCTTCCTCAGGCCTCCACCAGCAACACAGAGCTTGACACCTCACAGCTTCCTGGGGCTGCACTCCTGATCCCAACACATCTCTAGAAATGGGCGGTGTAGCCTGAGATCGGGGAGTAGAATAGCTCTACCTTCACAAAGAGCAAGGACCAGCCAGAGAGAAGCTGGCAGCTCTGAAGTCCCCAGGAAAGTGGCTATGAGAACTCAGCAAGGTTTTTTACACATTCGTAAGTCCCACACTGGTCACGTGTGTAACACCTTGCCTCTTCCAGGTCATTCTCTGGTAGTGAGGTGCAGTCAACTCCCACCCCAGGAAAAGGTCTGCTGGGGTCTTTGGGGACAGAGGGAAAGACACCACAGATAAGAAATAAAATATGGCCACATACTGGAGTGTGGAGTAAACAAGCAGTCTCAGGGGACTGGCCTGGAAAAGTCATATTCAGGGACCTCACAGTCAAAAGGTCCAAGATGTTCTCACACACACTCATACAAATGCTCACACATAGTCACTGAGGACTTCACAGTGGGAAGGCCTGCACCCCAGGTCAGAGATAACACACACACACACACACACACCACAATCAACACCACCTGCCAAGCTACCACCTCCACCACCTCCTCAGCTTGTCTCTCTAAAACCTCTTACAAAATTCTACCTTTTTCTTTCCCTCCTCCCACTGGTCTTTCTCTCTTTGCCTCCCCATCCCCATGCCTGCAGGCAACAGCCAGCCACCCCCTCCTTTCACCCTCAGACTAAGGGTTGACCTGAGGAGAGAGCTGTGAGGCTCTAACAGTCACCCCAGCCGCTGACAGGCCACCCGCCAGCCACACCACGACACCCAATTGGTCGCCCCCAGCTGTCCTCGCCCCACACACACACCCCCGTAGTGAAGCCAGGGACAGTTTGATGGGTGCAGCCCGGGGCCCTGTCACAGCCGCCTGGAAGCAGGTGAAAGCAAGTCAAGCAGAATGACGAAGGCAACAGCCGACTCAGGGAAGGGGTTCTGCGAGACTAAAAATACTGCTGGGAGGGGAGGAGGAGAGATGTGTGAGGCTGGAAGCAGGAGGACTTCTGGGGGAGCTGCCAGTGGAAGGGCCCTGCTGAGGGCCAGGGTTTAATCTCACTCTGCAGGGCTGACTGTGTGTGCACCCATACTCTCCCTGCACCTCAGTTTCTACTGCAAAATGAGGGTCATGGCCATAGGGCATTAAGGGGATCTGCAAAGGATTCTTCATGTGACCATTCTCTTAGCCTCCTGGAGCATCTCCAGCTTTGAAACTTCTCTGGCTGTACTGTTACCTCCTCAGAGAAGCCCCCCCTTACGTCCCCCTGACCAACTATGTCCGCGCATAGCCTGTCCCTTGTTCTCTTTCCCTGCTTTACATTTCATCACAGCACTCAGCTTCAGCTAACATTGTATTACACGCATCTCCCCATGTGAGGGTGGAAAACACGTCTATTTGGGCCACCACTATATTCGAACCCTGGCATGGGGCCAGTTACTGAGGAAGCATTTAATAAATGTTTGCTGAATAAATGGATCAATCAGAAGGTCGGTGCGTCAATCACCTTCATTTTTTCGCCTTCATTCTCTCTATTCAGCTGCTATTATTCCTCCTTCAAAGGTCATCTTAGGCATTTCCCTTCTATTCCATAGCTGAATCAAGAAATTCATCAACTGACTTCTGTACTCCTCGAATAACCCATCCGCTGGGCTTCTACATCTGTATTACCCTCCTCAATCCATCCTGCAGGTCTCCCAGACTAATCAGATTGAACAAGTGAAGGTCGGAACCCAGGGCCATTCATTTATTCATTCACACATTCACTCACTCGTTGCCATCTAAGGCCCAAGGACCCTTCCAAGCAAACCTAGCGGAGCCCACTGGGGCCACCTCACGCTCATGTTATGGCCGCATCTTTGCTTCTGTCCATCCCTACCATGGGCCAGCCTCTCCTCCATCCACATGCTCACCTGCTACTTCCCACTTATCCAAGAAGCTCCCTCTTGTCACAGGGAGTCAAAGGAACATCAGAATTAAAGATGGACATAGTTTTAGACGCTAGCTATGTGTCTTTGGACATGTCACTTCTTTAATTTTCTCAGCTGTAAAATGGGCAACACCTGCAGCACAGAGCTTTGAGGCTGTTAGAGCACAGAGTGTGAAACCACAGAGGACAGTGCTCTGTCTACAGGACGTGCTCAACAATCATTTCCCCCTCTTGCCCATTTGATCACGCTCTCTCCTCTCAAACTTTCCTGCATTTAGTGCACAGTCAGAAGCCTACTGCTTCCTAATTGCCTCATGACTATTAGTATTTTCTCCTCAATTTATTTCCAAAACAGTTATCAAAGATGGCCTCTCATCCTCTATTATGAGCCCCCAACACTTAGCACTTTCCTGGGCACAAAGCAGCCAAAAGTCTTTTTCAGATTAATTAATTCATGTAGGTCCTCTGAGTTAGACCAAAGAATGTTCCGATTACCATTTGGCACTGGACGAAATAGATTCAAAGAGTATTTGTGACTGGTGCGGTCCCAGAGCCAGTAGAAGAAACGGGATGTAGGTTTCCAGACTCTGTCACAGGAAATGTTTAAGTGAACTGTCCAAAAGATAGCAGTCCTCCCTGGGAACTGCCCAGCCCATTCCACCTCCCATTCACAGATGAGTGGGCCACAGCAGCCATGACATGACATGGTCCTGCCCCACTGGCCACAGCTAGTTGGCTGACTCAGGAGTAGACAACTGACCCCAAGGTTAGCCAGTAAGTGTCTGCCTCCAACATACTTGGAACTAAGAAATGCTTAATAGAGGACACTTGAGCTGGAAACTCATAAATCAAGCCTCAAGATGAGGCCAATGCAAAGAGAAATAGGAAAGGCTGTCATGTGAGAGAAAACAGGGTAGGAAAAGTGGATGCTAGAAGTTGCCTTGGCTCCTTCCTCTGTCCTAATCCTAAATATCACTACTGTTTTCTTTCACTTCCTGAAGTCTGAATCTTCAAAAATGGCTCACATGTGGAGCAACAGCCCAGCAGCTTTTCAAATAGTTCCCATTCCTTCTAAACCACTGAGTTTCATGCAACTAAAAGAAGCGCAACCAGGATTCATAGTGTTAAGGGAGCCCTGATCCTTTTTTTGGGAGGGTGGGGGTGGAGTAAGGGGCTTAATGTCAAAACGACTTTTGTAATAGTACTAAAATGTTACTTGAAATATTTCACTCTGTTCTCTCACAAAGCAAGTGTCAAGGGTTCCCTGATCCTTTGGGGGGTGGGGGGGGGTGGGGGGAGTGAAGGAGCTACAATGCTCAGCCACAAGTGCACAGTGATGTTCTCTGGAGGTTACATGTCATGGTGAGAGTCCTGTGTCATAGTCCTGTGTACTCTTAACATATTTTCTGTTTTGATTTCTGTGTGGTAAGTGTCACTAGTTTTAACTCACTGGAACAATAGCTTTGGGGACCCTAGCATTATGTAAGTAAAAAATCCTGGGACCAAAAGAAGCTGAGAACCACTACATAAATTTTTGTTATTTAAAATGAGATCCTCAGACCAGCAGTATCAGCATCACCAGGAACTTGTTAACTAGGCAAAACTCAGTCTCCAGCCTTGGACCTTCTGCATTAGAATCTGCAGATGTTGACAGGATCACCAGGTGCGTCATCTACACATTAAAGCATGAGAAATGCCCAATTATACCATAATGCATCAGTAAACATTCCCTCAGGACAAGCTGCTGGGCTACTGCTCCACACTTGAGCCATTTTTTAAGATGGATAGATAGATACACTGACGGGTGGATGGTGGACAGACCAGTAGACGGCAGACAGACTGGTGACTCAAAGAAATTTCATGAATTTTAAAGAACTCTCATTTCTTGGGCTAAAGTTACCATGGACACAGTTGTTCATTGTTGGACCTGAAGTTCCCTCACCTCTCAGGGAATCTCCACTGCCAAAACTCCAAGAGATGTTCCCTTTGCCTGAAGCCTCTTAATAATATCTAGTGTTTTTAAGAACTCAAAACTGGCTGTGAATTATTGCTCCATTTTAATGATAATGTAACTGAGGCCCAGAGGACCTATATCATGGAGTCAAGGCCATAGAAGTTACTGAATCTACTAAGTGGTGGAGCTGGGACCTGAACCCAGGTTCAAGCAAGGCAGCAACTGTCCTTGTTATCACTGCTTCAGCTCTGGCTTCCTCAATACGCATTCAAATGACAGGGTTTTTCCAGTGAGAATGGCACATCTTCAAACAACTAGCAACAACAAATGTTGGCGAGGATGTGGAGAAAAAGGAACTCTCCTGCACTGCTGGTGGGAGTGCAAACTAGTACAACCACTATGGAAAACTGTTTGGAGGTTCCTCAAACTGCTAAACATGGAGCTTCCCTACGACCCAGCAATCCCACTCCTAGGTATCTACCCAAAACACAAAAACACTGATTGAAAAAGATACCTGTACCCCCATGTTTATTGCTGCTTTATTTACAATTGGAAAAATATGGAAGCAGCCCAAATGCCCAAAAGTAGATGACTGGATAAAAAAGATGTGGTACATATATATAATGGAATATTACTCAGTAACCAAAAAAGAGAAACACATGTCTTTTGCAGCAACTTGGATGGAGCTGGAAAAGATTATGCTTAGTGAGATAAGCCAGAAAGAGAAAGAAAAATACCGGATGGTGTCACTCATAGCAGGAGTATAATGGACCAGATGAGAAAATAACAAAAATAATGAACAACCATATACCAGAGACATTTTGTGGGGGTGGAGTGGGGAATGGGATCAAAAATGGGGGGGGGGGAGAAATGCACGGAATTATGGTGATGGCAACACGGGTGACTTGGTGATGGGAAACCCGCAGGGATTACAATCGAGATGGGAAAAAAAAATGTATAAAATGATGTAAAAATAAACTTTTGTAATAAAAAAAAAATCACAGGGGTTTTGTTAAAGAGCAGGCTCTAATGGTGTCCCCTGGAGTGGAGTCTGGGGTCCTGCATGGCCAGCAAGCTCTGGTGTGAAATTCATGCTGAAGTCAGGGCATACCTTCTGAGCTTTGACTGCCCCTCAGGCCTGACCACAGAAGTGGGAGGGACTGTTGTTCTCTAGCAGCCAACAGCAGCTGAAATACTCCACTTTATTGTTTTTAATATTTCTATTTTATTTATATAAGGTTATTTGCTTCATCATAGTAGTATTACATGGGGCGAGGGGAGGGGATTTTAAGCTTCTAATGCAGTTGAACATACCACTTGAAAGTTTGGCTTAACTGAGGCTGTGAGTAAAACATCTTCCCCCACCCCAATTCAGTCTCAGCGCTTGGCCACACCTGGCCAGGGCCTGCCACAGGTCCACCACGGGTGACATGTGCACAATGTCACTGCACAGCTGCCCCTTGGCCTGCCTCAGGAGGTCCCTATCCAGCCACCTCACTGTGTCCAGGCCTCTCAGCTCCCATGAAACTGAAGTGCAACACCTATTTTTTTTTCCTTTTTCCATCATCCAATCATTCATTCAAAAAATTAATCACAGGCCACACGCTGGGCATGAGGCCGGGCCTGACTTAGTGGAAAAAGCAGAGAGCTGTATTCAAGTTTGCTTCCTTCTTTGCTAGGTTGGATGATCCTCAGCAAGTTACTTAACCTCTCTGGGAGTAATAATACCACTTTCAGGAATGAAAGAAGCAACACCAGCCAATAGAAATAATAATGCAAGCCATATATGTCATTTTAAATTTTCCAGTAGCTATTTAGGAAAAAAAAAAGGAGTAAAAGGAACAGGTGCAATCCATTTCAATAACATTTTATTTAACCTAATATATCCAAAAATATCATCATTTCAATATGAATCAATATAAAACATATAAATGAAATATTCTGCATTCTCTTAATATTGGCAAGTGTGCTGCCAAAAAGACTTGGAGAAAAAGAGAATACAGAATAAGGTGCTTGGTCCTCTCTGAACACAGCAGCTTACGTCTGGAGCCTCATCGCAGCAAGGATCGGGCCCCAGTTCTGCTGGTGTTCCTACAGCAAAGCCTTATTCGCTGACTGCAAGTCCAGTTGTCTATAGATTCAGGTTGGGAGTGCAGTCACAGTCTCCTCTGGTACACTGGTTTGGGATGATGGAGGAGAGGGAGCAAGTCTGGAGGCATCCATTCTCGGAGTTCACAAAAGGCCCCAAATTCCCCATTCTAAACTAGCCTTGAACAGTGGCATTCCATAGTCATTATTTTGTAGCTCCCAAGGAAGCCATAGGTCAAGGCAAGTTCCTCAATGAGCACTACAATACCTAGGGGACACCTTGATGGGGAACTTTCTAAGAGAAATCAGCCTGACACCCAAATCCACTGATCAGCTGGTGAACCAGTGAAAGCAGAACTAGCTGGAGAACAGATAACAGACACCTCCTGGTGTGAGGCAATGAGGAGTCCACCCAGAGGAGACACTTGCCCATGATATTTATATATAATTATCCTCAACTGATCAAGGCTCATTCAAGCCACCAGTTTTTAGGAAATGCAGCTAGAGGAATATATTAAATTCCACCAGTCTACCCAAATTTTGATTAAGAAATTCTATGAGACCAGCCACACAAGTGCTTCAAGAAATCAATGCCATGAAAGAAAATAGGAGTGTGGTAAGGTAGAGCAAGGAAGATATATGCTATAGAGCAAAAAAGACACTCACGTCCCATACACACCAACTGTAAAATGGGCATTTTTTTATAAGATCAACAGAAAATGAACAGACTGGATGGTAGATACTAGAATCGCTCTTTTTATTGAGTTTTATAAAGTTATCTGTTAGCAAAATACATGGAGGTATGTGCAAGTTAAATGATAAAATGTGTAGGGCTTGCTTTAAAGTATCACACAGTATGTATGTATTAAACATACAAACCAGCAGAAAGCGGGAGGAAAGAACAGATGAAAGAAGATGGTCAAACACTGAGGGTTGCTGCCACCGGGCAGTAACGAGCACATGTGAGGACTGCCACTCTCATCTTAGAAGCACCTTAGCTCACAGTGGGTGGCACTACAGCACTTGTCCCATAACCTAGGAACTGGCTAACCAGAGCTTCCCAGGCCCCACCCCTACCTGCTAAATCAGAACTTCTGAGAGTGAACCCCAAGGGAACCGCATTTGGATAAACCCTCGTAGTGATGCTGAAAGGCCCACGAACCATGGAAATAGAGACTGGGGTTCACTAAAGCGAAACCCTGGGGCGCTGAGGACTGGCCTCAGTCTGTGGGAAGGTAGGGGCCTACCTCGCCCAGAGCTGAAGGGGCCAGACAGGCCAAGGCCAGTTCATTCTCTAGGGGGGAAGCAGCAGTTCACTCTGGAGGCCCTTCGCCTGGTACTAATCACGCCCTTGAAGAGTCCTGAAGGTGACCACAGAAAACCCCTTTGGGTTTGAACACGAGGACTCTGGAGAACCAAGATGAGTACACCACTAAGGCTTGGCTTCCTTCCTTCGTGAACCCCCTCATACTCATATTGCTTCCACCATGGGTTTTCCCCTCTGTCTTTTTCCCAGGCTTCTGGTCTTTTCTTGATGCTTTCCAGGCCCCCATGTCTCCAAGACGCATGCCAAACCCACCAGGACCAATCGCTACGCGCCCTGCTTTCCAGCTGCCACTTACTCTCTCTGCCTAGCAAAGTGCACTCCCAACTCCTGATCCTGTCTGCCCAGGGCAGACAGGGACAGGAAACTTGCAGCCTTCTTTTATGGCACAGGAGCAAGACAAAGGCCACATCATCCTGGTCCTCTACCTTCACCATGTGCCACCACAACACCCACACCCACCCTCATCTTCTTCCTGTGCCTCTTCACCCACTTGCAAGTTCTAAACACTTGCAGGGCATCACCTGTGTTCAGGGTTCTTCTGGAGTTTTCTTCCCTAATAAGAAAGTCCTCACTTAAGGTCATCAAAAGGTTCTTGGGAACTGTGACTTTCAGTAAAATGATGTATATGATGAAAGAAGGTCCTTAAATAGTCATTTCATTCAACATCAGCCTGGGCTGTTTTTTTTGACACCAACATTATAACTAAATGACACTGAACAAAGCTTTTTTTGAGGACCAGCTGTGTTCCTCAAGGAAGACTGTGACCTTGAGCTAACTGTAGCAGGACCTGGGGTCCAGGCCAGTTGTTTGCCCAGCCAGGCCATGAGACCTTGTCCCTCCCACCTGGCGTCCCCTGCTTACCCGCCCTCTGGTCCTATTCTTTCGCTTGGGAATATCCTCTTCTAAATCCTCTTCTTCGTTTCCTTCTTCCACATTTTCATCATTTTCCAAAACCCTCTGAAATGACAAGAAACACAAAGAGATGGGGTGAGAGATTAAATGCAAAGGAGAAACCATCCGAGCATAATGTGGGGTGTTCTGCTTCCTGGTTGTTTGTTAACAAAGCAAAGACACTTCCATTGCGTGGGAATCCAAGTGGTCAAGATGCTGCCAGGACTTGGCGCTCAGGACGTGACGGCCCTCTCCTCAAACCCCAGCCCTCCTGGCCAAGCCTTCCCAGAGCAAGGACCTTGTTCAACTGCCTTTGCCTAAGGAGAATTTTCTCAAAAGAGAATACTCTGGTAGGAGCAGTGTCCAATGTGGGCTCGAGATGTTTCATCAAAATGTTCTTTCATGTAACTTCCTTTCCCTTCCTCAAGCATCACCTCCACAATATGAAATACGTTTTGTCTTCTATCATTCTGGAGCCCTGCCCTGTTTGGTGACCAGATTTTTGTTCATTTGACCAGATCTGACATTGATGTGTTGTTCATAAGCATCCGTTGTTACATTTTAAAACATTAAATTTTTTAAAACATAACAATGTTGTTCATTACAGTAGTACATTATTCGTAATGGCACTTAAAGATCAACAGCCCTGTGAGTCACACTAGCAGAAAATCCAACTTCCGTTTTACAGGTGAATGAACTGGGGCTGAAAACAGCACAGACCGCTCAGGGTCATACAGCCAAACCACGGCCAAAGGAAGGTCAGATTCCCCTGCTCAGTGCTCAGTTCTTGTGTCTGAGAATTCCACGTATGTCATGGCAGGCCATTCCTGTAGGGACACATCATACCTTTGGGGGAGGGGAGCAAAGAGGGGAGATAAGGTATGTAACCCTAAGTTTAAGTGAGGGATAGCAGACCCAGACCCAGGACAGAGAGGCATGGGGCCCA
Organism: Condylura cristata; assembly: GCF_000260355.1. Classification (NCBI taxonomy): domain Eukaryota; kingdom Metazoa; phylum Chordata; class Mammalia; order Eulipotyphla; family Talpidae; genus Condylura; species Condylura cristata. The sequence goes on along the minus strand of NW_004567114.1, from coordinate 22,418,037 downwards.
CTGGATTCTGTGTCGGGGCCTACGGGTTTCTTCGTGGGCTCATTGTGTGGCCTCTCTTCATGCCTGTTTGCCTAGATATAAAACAGAAATTCAAGCATTCAATCAACAAGCATTTGTCTAGAGTCAGACAACTCGCAGTTTACAGTGCTGGTTGAGAGTGGACTCTACAGTCCAGAGAATAGAGGACAGATTTAAAAAGCCTACAGGCCTCATCATACCAGAGTTACAGTGTCAGGCACATTCAAGTTGCTACAAGGGAGTCCTAGAAGGGAATTTTACCTAATCCAGGGACCTGGTAAGGCTTACCTGAGGAAGGAACCTAGGGAAGCTGAGATGTAAAGGATGAGCCAAGACTAGCTGGGGATAGAGAGAGGAACGTATCCTAGTCAGAGGGAACAGCATTAGCAAACTCCCTGAGGCAGGGAGAGGAACAGGGCTCATCCTGAAGCCGGTCAACCAGACCGCCAGGCTTAGGCAGAGGCGGGCACCAGATGGGACTGAAATATAGCCACACCATATTCTGCAGAACTGCAGATGCACCATCCTGGGCTGGTGGTGTGACCATCACCACGAAGCAAAGGCTCAGAAGGCGCCACATACTGCGCTGATGTCTGATGCCACCACCACTGCCCTCGTGGCCACTGGACAATGAATACCTCTGGCCTCAAAGCCCGGGAGTACGGTAGCAGCCACCATCCCCACGCCTCTGGTCAGAGGACTGTATTCCCATCACAGGGATCAGGAAACTGTAATTACCAGCCCTCCCAAGGAACACAAAACACATCTACTTCCTATTCTCTACCATGTTTGATTAGGGAGCCAGCAACTGAAAGCAGCTGAGGATGTCGGGGGCAAGCTTGGTCATCCAACAGAGCAGCAGCTTTGTCTGCTGGGAAACATCAGCTCAGGCCAGAGCAGGGCTCTCTGCGTCATGCTTCGTGGGGACACCAGCCATCATGAAGCAAGACAACGACAGTCACAGGCCTGCCGCCTTCACTGGGTGCTGGAGTAACAGCGAGGTGTTGCCTTTAGCCCTCGGTCATTGTCATAGCCTCACCTCCCAAACTTTCCGGGTCTTGAAAGTCCTTTAATCACACTAAGTTCCCAGTGCCTCGAATTTAAAGGTCATTGACTCTGGCATCGCTGCACAATTCTGAGTCCACTCTCACTTTTTATTATGAAGGTATTTATTACCTGAGATATGGACTCAGCTGGAAGGTGAAAGACTGACAGAAGGCAGCAGGCCAGTCCCCAGAGCGCCCCCTGGCCTCTGCGTCCAGGGCCACACCACCTTCTCCCTGGGCTCCTTCCCTCCCTCTTCCCATGGCCTCCTGGGCCCCTCCCCCCCCCGCACCCCCCCCCCAGAGCCTCTGGCCTGTGCCCTGGGCTCAGAGGGACCTCAGCCTCCCAGAGTGTGTGCATTTCCTGCGATGTGGCCCTGAAGCCTCCCAACATAACAGGAGGACCAGGGTTCCTGACATACGAGCTCCTATCTGGGGTGCAGGAAGCCAGGGCATCCTGTATTAGGGGCAAAGGGCAGGGGAGTTCAACTAGAGATGCTGCCCATCCCCCAGTAGCACACCGGCACATCCCCTGTCCATGGACCTGATCTGGAAAATAAACACATTTTAAAATAACTTTCCTCGCTGTTTCTCTAAACAGTTTTTACAGTGTTGAACAATCGTTTGTGGTTATGTGGGGGGTGGGGGGAGGAGGCAGAAGAAGGAATTCCTTTTTAAAGACTCCACTGTCTCTGAAAATCATAATTGATTTCCCTCTTCCCACTGATGGTCTGTATCCCGTCTCCTCTCCATGCAGCAGCCACAGGGATCTTTATGAAACAAATTCACTGTTCTGGTTAAAACCCTTCAGATGGCTTCCTCCTAATTTCCCATGAAATGAAGAGTCTCTTCCATATCCCAAGTCGTCTGGTCCCTGCTCACTGTCCAATCTATGCTCAGTCCTCTCCCTGGCTCTAGCCACCCAACAGTGGAGTAGAGACCAGAGGTATGAGGGTTGAGAGCATTCACCAGAGACAGAATGGGCAGACTGACTAAGTACACCACTGAGGGGAGCAGCGGGCGCAACAGGAGAGGTCTGCTGTGCCATGTGAGTCACCTGCCTTGCCAGGGATCTAGCTCGTGCGGCAGTGATCACGGCTAGTTTCATAGTGCTGCGCTTTAACCCATTGCGCCACCAGGAAGGGCCCTCCCACCCCCAGGTCAGTCTCCTCAACACAGTGGGCATGGACCTGTCCCCAGCCTTCAAGTATGCTGTTCTCTGCCCAGAAAGCACTTGGAGCCAGGAGCCTCATTTTGCTAGCTCCTCCTAGTCCCATAGGACTCAGGGTAAGTCCTGACAGAAGGCAGCAGGCCAGTTCCCAGAGCGCCCCCTGGCCTCTGCTCCAGGGCCACACGGCCAGGTCCCACCAGGGACCTGGTTTCTTTTAGCGCACAACCTAGTATCTATCTATCCCTCCCCTTATACGATCTCACACACTGCTCTCTCATGGTATATTTATCCTGAAATGCGATCTCTCGGCTTGGCCACATGCTATCTGTCTGTATCTCACACTAGATAGAAGAAAAGGCTGGGTGCAGGGACAGGTCTCTCTCAGCTTCTCTGTTTCCCCAGAACCTAGCACGGTGTCTGCTCACAGGAGGCCCTCAACAAACTTGGGTTGAATGAATGAAAATTAAACAAATGTAGTCCATTTTCCACATATACCCTTTATGTTTAACAACATCTAGACAGAAAAGCTCTCCTGACTATGGTCCTGGTTTCAGCCTCTAGCACCATCTCAGTGCACCGTGGACATCACAGGGATGATGATGATGAAGGTGAGTCAAGAGTGAGGCCCCTTGTACTGGTCCAGGCGGCCTGCAAGAGCTCAACCCCCCCGTCAGGGTATAGGGAAAGGCCACATCATGGCCACATCCAGGTTTCTAGGCAATATTCTGCCCCGCTCACAAATTCTGTTAAATTCAGTGAAATTGCACTAACTGAGCAAAAAACACTCTAATGGGCAAAGTAGGTGTAATAGACCTTGACTTAAAAATAGATAAAACTGGGCTCTCCCTGGTGGCACAACAGATTAAAGCACCGCATTATGAAGCTCTCCAAAGCCATTGCAGCACGAGTTCAATCCCTGGCGAGGGAGCTGACCCACATGGTGCGGCAGACCTCTCCTGGCCAGCCCGCTGCTCCCCTCAGCAGTGTACTTTGTCAGTCTGCCTGTTCTGCTCCCTGCTCTGTCTCTGGTGAATGCTTTCACCCACCACACCTCTGGCCTGTACCCCAGTTCTGTTAGCATAAATAAATAAATCTTAAAAAATATATAGACAGGGCCCTCCCTAGTGGTTCAATGGGTTAAAGCACAGCACTAAGAAGCGAAAGCCACTTCCACATGAGTTCGATTCCCTCCTGCCCTGGAGGTGATCACATGGCGTGGGGGCACCTCTGGCCTCTACCCCAGATCTGTATGCACAAATAAATAAATCTTTAGACAAAACTCAAAAAATGGGAGGTATTCCTGAGTAGACAAAAAAAAAAGGAAGAAAGTACTAGATACACAACATGCCAGAGACAAGAAGAGATCCCCCCTGCTCCAGGGGGCCAAGCGTGGCATCCTGGGGAAGTCAGCACTGGCAGGGCCTGCGTGATGGGGGGGATCTTTGCACACGGAGCGGAAGAGGGATGCTACACATGGAGATAGAGGCACAGCGCTGCGGAGGCAGAGAGGGAGTAACGAGTGAGGGCGGAAGCCTGAAAGCAGCCTAGGAGCAGAGCCAGATGCCCAGGAAGGCCACGCTCGTCCTTTGGGGTTTATGTAGTAGAAAACAAAAGTGTTCTGGCTAAGTTTTTAAAATAAAGGCATGACATGGGCAGAGCTCTGCTTGGGGATGAAAAGTCAGATAGCAAAGCAGGACAGGTAGAAAGAGAAAGGGGGATGGGAGTCTGCTTACTCATGCAGTCATTCAACACCATTTACTGTGTACCGACTATGTGCCAGGCACTGTTGGGTGCTTGAGACAGAAATCATTGCATCGTACCACATTGCATTACCCAGAGTGCTTCAGATAGATTAGCGAGCAAAACAGACAGAATTAAATAAACAATCATATAGTAAATCATTCTATTAAAGATATGTTAGATGGTGATGAGAGGTAGGGGAAGCCAAAAATGGGAAAGGAGAACAGAGTTAGAGGGCCGGAGTGCCTGGCCCCCAAGGGCCATCAGGGGAACGTCATGCAGAAGAGAGAGGAGCAAGAACTGGGAGAGGCTGGACCTGAGAGAGGACTTTGCAAGCAGAGGGCGCAGAGGCAGGCCCCAGGCAGGAGTGTGCCTGCCATGTTCTCAGAATAGCACAAAGAAGTCACTCTGGAACAGAGGGCCAGGGAAAGAGGTAGTCAGAGAGAGGTAGCAGGATCTGGCCTGTATTCTGGCAGAGCAGGGCACAGAAATGGCAGGATCTGACTTGGCTCCTAAAGGGTCCCCCACCCCCACCATTAGCAGGGCCGTGGAGAAAACAGTAAGCACTGTGCGATAGGCAGAGAGCCAGCAGGAGGTGAGCGCGGCGTGGGCCAGGGGAGTGGTGCATGCTTCCTGGACTTGTCCCAGGTCTTCACTGCACCCCCAACCCCACTGGGGGCATACAAGAGCCCAGGATACAACATTCCATGCACCAGCAGCGCCCCAACTTGATGCAACTCACAAAAATTTAACTTGTATGAATGTAATGGCCATGAATGCTAAATGGGAAATAATACTGATAAATGTATACATAGAATATAAAAGCTAAAATTCGAATAAAATGTTTCATTTAATTTTAATAATTCAATTCTGTTTGATCACTAATGCCCTTGAATTAATATTATAATGCTCCGTGCCAACCACTGTGTCTGGCCACGGGGATTCAAGACCCACAAACGAGGACTGGACTGAGCCCGCCAGGGTGGGGCTGGCGATCAGAGCCTCGGTAACGCTGTGGCACAAGGAGGGGCCACAGCAACAGGAGTAACCAACCCTGCCTGGCCAGACACATCCAAGCTGGCCTTGAAGGAAGGGTGGGGAGCGCTATGAAAAACTGACACCTGGTCAACCAAAGCCAAGGGAGGGGTGTGCGGAACTGGACAGGTTGAGGCAGACGTGTGGGCCTAGCGGATGCAGAAACTCAGGTGAAACCCTGAGTTTCAAGCCTGGACCACGAGCTACTTGCTTCACAGGCTGAAGACTCAGTCTGCTGTTCTCACCATGGTGCCTCAGGACATGGCGCCCGGCATACTGGAGGCTCGAAAGTAACATCTTAAATGAAGAAACAGGGAGGTGAAGGGACAAGGATGGACGTGAAGGCAACAATGGCTTCTTCTGGGGGTCACGTTAGATCAGAAAGGACTTTGCAAGCTCTGGACCAGTGCCATGAGCTGGTCGAGCCATGCCCTCGAGCGAGCCCAGAGGGCTCTGGAAGCACAGCCGTGGGACTCTGGGGGCTCCCCACGGCGGGCCCAGAAATACCTGTATCTCCTGGATGCTCTCCTCCTCTCTGGCATCCACCTTCTTCTCTACACCCTCCCCTCGGAGCAAGGCCTCAAGGGTGGTACTTTCTGAGGTGAATCCATCCTTCTTTAGGGGCAGTTCCACTTCTGGAAAATAAAGACAGAGAGTCAGGACACTCACAGCAAGAGAAACAGGAGAGGCAAGAAGATGACCCTGGAGCATGTGTGGGAACCAAGCACCAGGGTCAGACTCAGACAGGCTGCGCTCTCCTCTGAGCAGGACAGGAACATGGGAGGTTGTGCAGCTCCCCTGTCTCCAGCTCACAATACCAGACATGGAGCCCAGCCCTGCCTGCGCCCTCAGAGGCAGAGCAGAGAGGTGCCAGGTGCACAAGGTGAAGCGTGAGAGGGGCTCAATCTTAGGCCTGCTTTAGGCCACTCGGACCCTGGGACCTTAGGCAAGACCTCTGAGGATCCCAGAACTCTTTTCCACATCTACGAAGTGCAAATGACAGTGGCCAGATGTTCTGTGAGGAGAAACGTGTTCCTTTACATCAAAGTGCTTTGAAAAGTCAAAAGCAATACACTAAGTATTATTATTATTCTCTCCCTCCATCACAGTTTGTGTCTGGCAAGTCCACGATCCCCTCCCCTCCTTGGCCACACTGGGTGCCCAGCATCAGGGAATCAAAGGCCTCTCTAGGTAAGGGAAGAGAGAACACAAGTGCCAAACAAGCCCCTGGTCAACAGCTGGGAGTTGCAAGACCTACACACTGTGTCATTTTTTCTGAAGACATCGAAGTTTGATCAGCTACCTGGGACTGGCAGTTATGAGCCCAGCTGAGCCACAGTCACCCAGACAAAGCCATCCTGTCCACAAAAGAAGCTGAACCACTTCCTCCAGAAATACCCCAAACTCCTAACCCAAAGGAAGTTCGTTTCTTCCTCTGTGAACTCGTGAGAACCAAAGCAAGCAGACAAAGAGCTTAGCCTCTCTCTCCTTCCACCTATGTCTTCCCACCAATGTGTTCCCAATGGCCTCCAATGGCCAACCCCAACCAGAGAGCAGAAGGCAAAGATCCCGTTGATGACACAACCCACCAAGGTCAGCTCTGAGGGCACAGAAAGGACAGAGTGGACCAGGGAGACGAAATGGAAATAACCAACACTAGCAAGGCCTATTCCCAATGCTCTAGTTTGACTAAAATGGAAATTCCTTTTATCTCGCTCACCCATCATAGAATCCAGCTCCCCAATCCACAAGGAAGGGCTGCCTGCCATTAACACTCAAGAAACACACAGCGCAGTGATACAGTCAAGTACCTTGACTATGGAGACTTCACAGACAAGGTCTTTGGGATTTTTTTAACCAAAATAAAAGGTAAGTCAAGGATGCACCGCCATCAAGAATCACTGTCACTTGTCAGCCATGTCTGAAACTCACCGGCCAGCTACCGTTTCAGGGTATTTTCTGAGAACCTGCTACATGATAACCACTGGGCTTGGAGCACCCACAGCGGGTGAATCAAACAAAGACTTCCAGTGACACCTCGAAGCCCAGCAACTGTGAGTGTGATCTAAGCCAGTACCAGTCTTGAGCTTTGGGTGGGTTACAATCTAAAGAGACAGTGGGGAAAAAAAAAAAAAAAAAAAAACAGGAAGAATGAGAGTCTACTTAGATTAGAGATCAGAGGGTCAGAGTAGGCTGTAAGACAAAATCACATTTGAATGTCAGAAAAATAGTCAACTGTCTACTTTTGTGAGTTCAGAGTGTGCAACTCCAAAGCCTGCCCCGATAACGGATTGCTCTTCCTCCCAAGTCAGGAAAGGCTTCCAAATGTCTAATCCAAAACAAAGCATGTTGCCTCATGTCCTGTCTTCAGTCAAGAGAACAGCTGGTCACCATCTCTCAAATTTGTGTGTGTGTGTGTGCAAGCGTGTGTATTTGAAGTTTATCTCTTAGTACCCCTTAGCTTTCTCAACACCGAATAAATCCTATTTCCATTTTTTAGTTGAATAAGGCCTTAGAGATCATCTGCTTTAGTCATTTCATCTTATAAATGAGCCACCTAAGGCTCAGAAAAGTTAAGTAACTTCATGGAAAGCCACACAGCAGGACTGAAACAGAATACAGCCAAACGATCCTTCCAAGACGCCAAGAGCCTATTATATCTTATTCGTACTTACAGGCCCCCAGGCCGAGCCCCCAAAAGTCACTGGATGTTTGTGTTCATGCAGAGAGCTGGGCACACAATGAACAAGATGTGATGGCTGCAAGGCTGTTACTGCTACGTGTCAGATGCCCCCCGCCACCCAAAAATGAGCACAGGGCCCCTGGGATACTGCAGATCAGAAGGCTTTGAACCTGCTTACAGCTAGCAGAGATGAAGTCCAGCCTTGACCCCAGTTGCCTCCAGAACCCATTCGCCTAATCTCTAGGCGGTGGGAACTTGCCTTTGCCTCTCTTTGGTCCTTCCCTAAAATGTCTTTTTCCAAGCTTTTGTGCCTCTGCACTGCATTCTTGGATTCTCCATGTATTAAGATAAAAGGTTGCTCTTTGCTGAGGCTGAGGGCAGACTGGGGTCACAGCTCAGGGCTCTGACGTATGTGAGTATCTCCCATGCTGTCCACCCTTCCAGCAGGATGGCCCTCTCAGAGAATTTCCCATCCGTTGTGAACTTCCTGCTCCTGCTTCTCTTTTCTTCCTTTCTCACTTCTTCCTCTCCTGCTAAATACTCCTCTGTCCTCCTGTCCCATAATTCAATCTACTCTATTAATCCACTCAGTCTGCTGCTCTTGATCCTCTGGTTGTTTACCGGATGTGACAGTTGAGGATCAATAGAGAAAGTAAAACCAAAAACACAAAAGTGAAATGGGCTTTCCCATACGCAAAGAGCTAGAAAGGATCTCCAGCAGCGCCTACTCCCTTCCTGGAGAAAGCGGAGCACAGAAAGATGTGCAGACTTGCCCAGGGTCACAGGGAAATTTAGTGGCATCATTTTTGTCCAGTCACCAAAATATCTGCTGATGTGTATAAGCCTTGCTGTTAGGCAGTCCTGGAGTCAAACCCTAGTCTTAGCCCTGCCATGTATTAGGTAAGGGACCAACGGTTGGCTACTTAAACCTCTCTAAGTCTCCAGCTCCTAAAATGGGGAAGATCATAATACCTACTTCACAGGGTTGGTATAAGAACTGAACAAGGTAATACACTGTATTCAAAAATTTTTGAAAGGCTCTACAAAAATACTAGTGTAAAAAACAGTAGGAAACAAGGCTTACCTATTTATTTTTCTATTCAAAACATAGATTCAAAATTAGATCATATATATAAAGAGCATGGGATGTTTGTAAGGCCCTATAAATGTGATTACTACCAATTTTTAAATCATTTTATTTTCAATGGCACAATAGCACTGCCCAATAAAAACAGAATGCAAGCCACTGATAGGATTTTAAACTTTCTGAATGCATTCTTAAAAAGCAACAGGTGTAATGAATTTTAATAATGAATTGTACCCAACACAAGAGTCCCAAAGCATTATCATTTCAAAAGGTAATCAAATTTTTTAATGATGTGATATTTTACACTCTGTCTTCACGCTGTCTTTTAAAAAAAAAATCTGGTGTGCATTTTGTACTTCCAATCCATGTCAACTCAGAGTAGCCACACTTCAAGCATTCCACAGTCACATGTGCCAGTGGCTACTGTATTGGACAGGGTAGGTTTACAGCATGAAAAGTAATGTTTACCATGATCTCATGGCAGAAAACAGAAGGACATTAAATATGGTTCTTAACGTCATCTACTTGAGAGCTGGCCAAGTGCCATCCCAGGGTGGCGTTCTAGCTGACCCTGGTTTCTAAGCACCATGGGTAAGGTTTGCAAGGTCGGGGTGAACAGGTCACAGAGTGCCCTCCCTCCACCCCAGCAGAGGGTACATTCATACACAGACCCCAGGAGTCCAAAGGGAGTGGGGTGGGTGACTGGCCCAAAGCTCTTGCACAATGCATGTCCTAGACACTCGCCCTCTGCAGCCCTTGGGGACTTCATTGATTCAGTTTTATTCTAATACATCTCATCTAGATAGAGGATTTAGTGATTCTTTAAAGGCAGACTCATTTTGAACCTCACACAAATTTGGGGATCACACAACCTGACAAGAGCCATCAAACATTTAACATTAAAAGAAAAAGGTCCAAAACACACACATAATTCATCTTTAAATTAGCCTGATTTTATACACATGGATATAAACCCACGGATCGTTACTCTCTGCAGAGCGGCAGCAGCTGTCACCCAAGCCAGCCGCCTCTCCGGGCCCCCGCAAGCAGCTCTGCCTCCACTTCTAATTGGGAACAGAGATACTCCTTGGGTGACTTCCAGCACGATCCATCACACCAGAGACAGCTTCTGTGCAAACCGAAGCAAATCGGTTTCCAAATAAGAAAAAACCTCTTAGACAAACAAGGATTGAAGCATAGAAAGTCTAAAAAAAAAAAAAAAGCCACAAATAAAAACAAAGCAAAAAAAAAAGGCCAGTGAAGAGCACGGATTTCTCTCCAGGGCCGTGGACAGGGCAACCAGCCTCTCAGGTGCAGATCAAAGCCACAGACTTTTGACACAGGTGTCCAAGCCTGCCACCCAACACCCCGAAAGCAACTCTTCCACTGGGTTGTAGGTGCCACCGAGCTCATTAACAGGATGCCGGAGAGATGAGCCTGAAAGTGCAACAGGGGAGCACAGTGAGTAATTAAATCCCAGGTCATTTAAAAATGCAAACGCCCGCATCACACAGGCTCCCGGAGCCTCTGACTCCTCATGTGTTTTTTGGCTCAGGATGGAAGACTGGGAACCTGCAAGTCATACATGGATTATAATAAAATATGCCATATAAAAAACAGATTAAGACAGTTCTTCTTTGGGGAAATATACAAAGAGAGGGGCTGTCTGTTAGCTGTCGAGTTTGCAGAAGATACCATCTTTCGGGAGGCTGTGCTCTGCCAACAGACAGACTGCCCCCAGGGAAGCCGTGCTGAAACACCCGACAAAGCACATCCGTCCGTCCGTCCATCACGGGCTTTCTCGGACTCAGGGGCCTGGAGATAGAGTTATGTGCAAAAGGGAGAGAGAAACCCCGCAGACAATGGCAGACCATTCTCCTACTGTACGGGGAGGGCTGGGATTTTTTAACCTGCGTCTAGATTTTCTTTGAACATACAAATAGACAGTTCTCTCTTCTGGGTGCTTATTATTTTGAAGAGTTAAGCTCATCATATTTTCTTGGATTTATACAACAACTTACAGCAAGGGACGAGGTGCTCAAGAGCCGTCATTTCATTGATTCCCATCAGACTCTGAGACTCGGGGAGGAGAAAGAAGGGTACGGTTCTCTCGCACCCGCCAGGGCAAGAGATGATGGTCGGCCCAGGAATGCATCTGCCCATTCCTCAGGGGTGCCATTTTCTTGGCGGCATTTGACTCCCTGTTTTGTGATTCAAAAAGCTGAAAATACATGAGGTTCTACTGAGGATGGACCCATTGCCCAGGCTGCACCCCACTAGTCCCTGTTCCTGCTGGCTTTGGAACCCTAGGGCAGCCGAGCCACAGGAAGATTGCTCCCCTCTGCTCTCCTGCCCCGGGGCCTTGGGCCCAGCCACTCACCCCCGAGCCGGTGCCCAAGAATGGGCCCCTCTAGGCAGCAGCCACAGGTCAGGGCCTCAGGTACACACTCCCCCACGCTGAAACACAGGAAAGCACCCACTGGGCTGGCAAGAACCCCAAGTCATGCTTTTTAGCAGGTGGTGAGGGCGAGGAGGACAGCAGGAATGGCTGAAATAGTGAGGTAAAATAGTGGCGGGGTCCTGTGAAGGGTCAGAGGCCTGTCGGGGATGAAACCTCAGCCCTGAACCACACACTTGGCCTTGCCTCATCCGTAACAGTGGGAGAAGCAAACCCACTTCCCAGTGTTATGAGGCCACGCGAGACCACAGAGTCTGGGCTGGGCCTGCAGGGGGTGTTCGTCAAGGTGAGCACCCTGCTTTCGCCCTCCTCCACTCTCGCTTTTCCTTGTACTTTTCTCAGCAAAAACCTTCCCCCTCCTCACCTCCTGACACTCCCAGACCATCAGAAGCAGTGAGGCACGACCCCCACCCCCACCCTGAGGCCCAGGCCCAGCAGAACAGGGGCGAAGAGGCAGAGTGGACACCCAAGAGCGGGAAGAGGCTAAGCACAAGACAGCGCCCAGCTGAGCCGAGGCCGGCCTGCTCCCGCTCCAGGGTGGGCCCGTCCTGTGGGCCCGGAAATTATGCAGAACCACAAGGGAGAGGCCTTTCTTTATTCATTCATTTGGTGAATGACTCCTGAGCACTCACTATGTACCAGGCTCTGTTCTAGGTGCTAGGGACTCGGCTGTGAACAAACACAGAATCACCTGCCCTCGCAGAAGTTATATTCCAGTGGAGGAGAAGCAATTCATAAAGCAAACAAGGACCATGGGTGCTATGATGGGTGGTGACCAGTGTTTTGCAAAAAAAGCAGAGTGAGGAGAGGTGGGGAAAGGGGGCATTTTTAGCGTGGCCAGGAAAGCACAAGCCTGAAGGACCGGAGAGGTGCCAAGCCTGCTATCCCGGAAAGGACTCCAGTACAAGGGCCCCGAAGAGGCTCCTTCTGCCTGGAGCCAGAGAGAGCAGCGGAAGCCCAGTGCAGAGAGGGCAGGGCCCAGAGGGGCCATGGAGGCCGACACAAGAATGCTGGCTCCTGTGATGGAAGTGACTGGAGGACCTGAGCACAGAGAGACATGACAATGCCTGTCTTTTTTTTTTTTTTAAGATTTATTTATTTATGCTTACAGAACTGGGGTACAGGCCAGGGGTACAAGGGTGGGTGAGAGGGTTCACCAGAGACAGAGTGGGGAGCAGAACAGGCAGATCTACAGAAATACACTGCTGAGGGGAGCAGCGGGCGGGTCAGGACAGGTCTGCCGCGCCATGTGGGTCAGCTCCCAGGCTGGGGACTCTTGCTGTAGTGACTTCGGAGAGCTTTACAAGCGGTGCTTTAACCGGTTGCACCACCAGGGAGGGTCCAATGCCTGTAGTTTTAAAGGGCCCTCTGAAAATAACTGGGGGACGAGGGCAGAGCAGGGAGACCCAGCAGGAGCTACTGCTGTCTGTCTGGGGAGCCCACCAAGGACCCCAGCACTCAGGAAAGGCCCACACACAGTACAGACAGACACCCGCTCCCGTGGGGCTTGCATCCTGGTTGCCAGAGACATCCTAGAGATGGTATGTCTGGGGGAGAGGCTCCCCGGTCTCTGACAGGGGGCATCCCCACCCAGTAAGCCAGGTTGGGTTAGCAGCTGGGTGCCCTGTGCTAAGAGGCAGACGACAGCAAGTTCCAGGAAGACCCGTCCTCTAAGAAGAGGGCCAGACTAGGCCAGGAGAAAAGACCCAGCCACACAGGCCCGGTCCGGGTCGCCACGAGATACCAAGTGCCAGTACGAGGAGGAAGGAAGCCGTCCAGGTTTGTTTCTGGGCCCGGGTCCTGGGACGTGGAACACTAGGTTCTGGGACACAAGAAGCAGGTGCTCGGGAGCTGTAGCTCCAGTAAAGGTGGAGCCACAGCCAGACGCGCTCTCCTCTCCTTCCCTGAGTGCTGGGGTCCTTGGTGGCTCCCCCAGAGAGACAGCAGTAGCTCCTGCTGGGTCTCCCTGCTCTGCCCTAGTTCCCCAGTTATTTTCAGAGGGCCCTTTAAGACTACAGGACGATGCTACATCCGGGCCTTAATGCTGAGCTAGAATGCTTCCGTTCTGGGCCAAGAGCGCACAATCTTCCACCCGGCAGGAGCTACCTGCAGTCTGCTGGGGGGGCAGGAACCTCCGCAACCGAGACCGCCGGTGGGGTGGGGGCAGGGGGCAGCACAGAGGTGGCACTGTGGCCTCTCCTCACACTGACCAAGACCCCCAGCCCCACAACCCCAGAGAGGCAGAGCAACCCCACAAGGTGTGCAAAAGCTGCCATGATCCCATTTCCCAGGTGAAGCGGAGCTGGGTGGCTAGGTGGGTGCCCAAATCACAGGACCCCTGGAACCCAGGCCTTGGGGTCCCCTTCTGGTGCCTTTGCTCCTGAAGAGTATGGCTACTCTGCCCAGCAAAGGCTCCCAGAAGAACCCAAAGAGAACCAAGAGGACAATGCCGGGAAGACCCTCCGCGGCCAGTCGAGGTCAAACACTGGGTACTTTTCTTTCCATCGTCCTTTTAACAAATCTCTACTGTCCACGTTATGTGCCAAGCCGTGGGGCTGGCATGCGTCGAGGGCAGTGCGAGCAGAGATGAAATGGGTTGGCCTCCTCCCTCTAAGAGTTCACTGGCAGAGAGACAGCGAGCCAGCAATGGGGTGAGGGATTCCTTGGCCTTCCCTCTCACACCCTCCCTCCCACACCCTGACTGTGGCTCGGCCAGGTCCTACTGCAGAACGTGAGCAACTGCAACCGGGGTGTCCACGGCCCTGCTGACCGCCACTGCCCCCCAACCTCTGCGGCCGAACCCCCCGACTGCAGAACCAAGCAGGACCCGCAGACCCGACTGCTCTCTCCAGACTGCCAGGAAGGCAAAAGGGGCTGAAACGGTCGGCCTGAAGTGGGGTCCTGGGAGGCCGGCCCACCTCTTTGCGGCTTTCCTACTCACAAGGCCAAAAGAGCCGAAGATGCTGCTGCTGCAGGCCTCCAGGATGGATGGCTGCAGGCTCTGACACTGCGGGAAGGAGATAAATGACTGGTCATTTCCCCCTGATGCACTTGAAGGCATCCATTCTCCCAGCCGTACCAAGCTCAGGCAACCCCCCGTGCAGACAGATAAGCACTGACAGATGGGGGTGGGCGCGGAGCGTCCTTCCCCCTCGGAAGGACACAGCCAGACTCCTCTGCAGCCCGCAGGAAGGTCACGTTGCCCATTGGCTCACACCTGGCTGGGGGCGCCACGGGTCCCTTCCCTCACCTCCCCCATCTCACCCACCCCCACACGGGCTCATCCCTGTGACGAACACATGGGAGAGGGGGAGGGCGGGGTGGGGGGCAGAGGGAGCCAGCTGACAGGCTCATCAATCTCAGGCTACATGCTTGGCACATTGGCGTTCCTTAAGTTGTTCCCGGGCTGGGAGGGTGCCGGAGGAGTCAGGGGGACTGTCTTGAAGAGAAGAGAAATCACACTAAACATCAGAGAGCAAATGGTGGAAGAAGCCTGGAGACTATTAAAATGTGGGCCATGTACAAAAGCAGTAGGGAACTAATTAAGATGCAGGATTTTCAAAAGCTGGGAAGTTGGCCGCAGTCTGCTCCCATCTGGACAGTTCTGGCGGTTCAGTCCAGCAGGGACAGCACCCCAGGTGGGTGAAGCAGGCCTCCCCACCCCTGGCCAAGCGGAGAGGCTTGAGTCTCCTGGAGCACCCCCAGAGGGGAGACCCCTCTCAGGGTCCCTGTGACTTGCTAGTTCAGGCCTTCTTTGGGGTACCCTATGTGACCATCTCCTTTAGGGTTCCTGCCCTACTATTCCCAATCCCCCACCTCACGGGAGTGGGGGGGGAGCATGATTATCCTGGTCATCCATCCCCAGTCACTGAGTGGTTGCCAAAAAGACATCCAAGAGAAAGAACCAGAACCCTATTCCTGGCTGTTTTTCCTCGTGGCACCCTTGGAATCTGGAAGGGTGGCAAAGAGCTACTGCGCGCCCAGTGTCCCTCCCAGAGCAGACGGGATTTAGAAGGTACCCTCGGGAGAAGCGTGGACACCTGTCGTAAATGGCCTTCTGGCGCGTTAGGTCCTGCAGGAGCATGGCGCTGGTTCCAACAGGCTCCCGTGCAGCACCTCCCTCGGCTTCACCACCTACAGCCCCTGGGAAATTAACCTCCTAATTCCATGCCACCATTTCCCAACCGAAAAAACAAAGACAAAATCTGCACTGGACCATGGGGACCACGAGGTCTGAGGATAGAAGGTGCTAAATCGAGCTAAACAGACTATGTGAGCTTTTGAAGCAGAGGGCAAAGTAAAAGTTTGCCGCCTGCCTTTTTCCTTTTTTTATTCAAAAAAAAAACAAAAACTAAGAGAGCGATGGGGAATTGACTACCTGTTTTTTATTCAGCGGCTTTTGCCCAAACGCTGCCTTGTTTCAGGGCCTCCTAGTGGATATTTACTGTGCACCTTTCTCTCCCGCCAGCCAGGATCCCCCTTTGCAAAGACAGAGCTCCGCTCCTGGGAAACAGTCCAGGGAAGGCCCCTCCCTGGCACCGGGCCCCTGCCCGAGTGTTCACATAGCACGCGTGGTGGAGCACCTTGCATTCGCTGCCCCAGCCGCTGGCGAACTGCAAAGAACACTGAACTCCATGTCAGTCAGTGGGAGAAATAATGTTGTGAGTGTTGTCCTTCAGGCGCCCAGGCAATGGGAGGCTGCAAGATGTGTATTCAAGACTGATTGGAGGAGGGATGCTAGGCGTGAGAAACACACAGGTCCAGGAACATTGAGAATGCTTTCCAATCCTAAGAGTTCCCCCCAGCTCTCAGCCCAGGCCACCCCCACACAGACACATTTTTATCTTCAGCAACGAGTAATGAAACATAGGCGGGCCAGCATGTTCACGGGGAGGGAGACAGGGTGAGGACGGCGGAACTGGGGACGTCTCCATCAGTGTCTACTTCAGCCCAGGAACAAAGGACTTAGCTGCAGCCACAGTCTGGGGTCCCCGCACCCCACCTCATGGTCTCATGATGAGCTCTGCCTTTTGGGGTGCTGGAGCAGATGATTCTGCAGCCCTATCCCCGGGCCTTCTCCAAGGTCCCTCAAGATTCTTGAATCTACGCGCACATGCTTGCCCTGACCTGGTTTCCTGACAGCTGTCTGCTCTGCAGACTTGGGGTCAAAGACAACTCTACGCACATTTCACCTGGCTCACGCTGCTGGACTCAGACAGGGACACAAAGGAGGATGGAAGGCACGAGCTGAGTGGTGGCATGATAAATTAGTCGTGGCATGTACTCATTTTCACGGGAGGATCAGATGTGGAAGGAAACTCGGGCCTCGGGACAATTCTGCTCCAAGCCAGTGCCCCTGTCTCTCACAATTCAAGAGACTCCTCCCTCTCCTGGAGGAGAAGAGAGTGCTGGTGGCAAAGCCCCAGTCAGACATCACTGCATTCCTGGAGCGTCAAGGGGAGCTCTGGAGCCCCCAGCCAGGAGCAGGGTGGGGCGAGGGTACAGAGTTGGAGGGAAGGCCCCAGAGAGAGGAGTGTGGTGCAGTGACAAAGGTTGGTTCACTTATTTGTTGTTGTTCTTTTTCTTTAATATTAACTCAGTTTTCTGGCTTCCATATATTCAAAGAAATTCAGCCCAGGATGGACAAATTGATTATCGAATTTTCAGCAAGGTTTGCTCAGAGGATTATGCGTAATGAGCAATTTGCATTTTTTTTCCTGACTTAATAGAGCTTAGACAGCGTTCCAACTTTTTCTATTCATTCCTTGAAAAGACAAAATATTATTCCATTTTAAATATGTACTATATATTTAACTACTCTCCTATCAGTGGACCTTCTGGCAATTTCTACTCTGTTATTAAAGCAATGCCAGAATGGACAAACTTATATAATGTGACTATACATTTCTTTATAGGTAAATTCCTAGCAGTAGAATCTCTAGGTCAAAGGGCATTTTCTTGCTACATACTGATAGGCACAATGCACGGACCTCCAAAAAAGTTCCACTCTACCCCACTATCGTGTGTAAAGAAGAGCACATCCCAAGCCTCTCACTTCCTATTCCAGTGCTTCCTCTCTCCTGAGGGAGGTCAGCCTCCACCCAACCACCACACTGACCATGCACCCCTGTGGCCAGGGACCACCTGGAGTCACACTCCAGAGTATTAACCAAAAAGCCCAGTTCTCTTGAAACAACACAAATCAAGCAGAATAAAAACTAAGCGACAGTCATTTTAAAATATTGTCCAGGCCAACCCTGAGCCTACAGAGAACAGATCCCAACAAAGGGAAATGCCCTTTCACCAGAAACTGAGCATGTAGAAATGATGAGGCAGTCACCGAAAGGTAGGCAGGTCGTGCTGCACAGAGACACCCCAAAGGGCCAGGAGAGGGGTGAGGCCAGCTTGTGCTCCCCTAACCACTGGAAGGGACAGCGTTCGATGCCGTGCACCGAGAGGGGGTGTCTTCTGCTTTTGCACAAAGGATTCATACTGGCAAGTGGAGGCCCCAGAAAGGCCCTTTTCTGACATCTGGGCTGTGTGAAAAACCCAAGCACCCACCTACAAGACCTCCAGGAAGAGGATGATAGTGTGTTTCCTTGGTCACACTGCTTCAGCTACATCACCGACCTCTTTCAGGTGCTGAACAGGCTCCTTGTCCCTAATTCAGCACTCCCCGGCAACTCTCTTCACAACCTGCGGCGGGTGTGGTAGAAGTTTCTAAGAACTCAGTCCACCACCACCACTACAGACCGAGAACGGGATATAAAATGACAAGCATTTGGCCCAAAGTTTGAGGCCTTTTGTTTCTGATTCAATTTTCAGTCAGTCTGGTGACTCACACAGAGGAAACATGTCGTTGAAAAGAGAGCTGCGATTTCAAAAGTCACTTCAGCTGTTTGTTGTCCCTCGTCATTGGGTGCTGTCCGATTGGGGAGCCCAACTTACTGGGGGTCTTTTGCCACCTGGGGATATGAGTATCACGCCTCTGAGGATTCATCTTACCCAGGCTCACAGTCTTCTTTTCCCAAGAGTAGGGTCCCCCCAGACTCAGGCTGACTCAGGGACTGCACCTGACCAACTTGAGGCCTGCAGCAGCCAGGGCCGCCTCTGCCCCGGGAGCAAGGTCAGAAGCCCAGCAGAGAGCCGTCAAATGCACATGGTATAGACACCATGTGCTGTGGCCACCTGGCCACAGCAACAGCAAACATCCCCCCAAAGTTTTTCCTTTTTCCTCCCCACCCCCCACATCGAGCATGGGGCACCTCCAAAGCCAGCTGTGACCCCAGCTGCTCCACATTCAGTCACTGGGAGGCCTGCGTGCCCAAAGTAAATATCTGCAGACAGAAGGAACAGACGACGCTTGCAAAGTAGCTTTTGCCTCTGTCCCATCAACATGAGACTGTCAGTTCTCAGATACGTGAGCAGCACAGTAAACTCTTCCCAGCTTGGCCACAGCCCGGTGTCCCCAACCTATAAAACGAGTTTATAACACTTTCACCCCACCTCTCCTCTCCACCTCCCCAAGCTATGATAAGGACCGAAGGAAGTGAGATAAATGAGCATTCTTAACAGGGACTTGGTAAACTATAGTGTGCTAACCAGACGCTAGCTATGATGATGACTCGACCACAGTGCCCAGGCCCTCTGGCGTGATAGGTGGGAAGGACATAAACCCAGCTAGGCAATCACTCCTCCCTGGCACAGCTATTGAACACTACTGCCCTTCTGCTAGGTGTGGTAAATGCCAACTCTGGGGGTGCTGGTGGCCACCGATCTGCTCCATGAGGAGAAAAGATAGAAAGGTGACAAAGTCCTCACTACAAGTCCTGGATGCAACCATGTCTGAAGGCAGCTGGGATTCACAGCACTGTGAACCAAATCACACACCCAGTTCCTCTCACACCTTTTTTTTTTAACCTAAGCTAGTTTGATTTGTATGTCTGACATTTGTGACTGCAGAAATTCCAGTGATCTCTTGGGTGTATTTTAATAATTAACATTCATTTTATATAATCATAAAATTACGTTGTTTTTTTAAAAGATTTATTTTTTATTTATGCATACGGATCTGGGGTACAGGCCAGAGGTGCAGGGGCGGTGAGAGGATTCACCAGAGACAGAGTGGGAAGCAGAACAGGCAGATGGATGAGATACACTGCTGAGGGGAGCAGCGGGTGGGTCAGGAGAGGTCTGCCGCGCCATGTGGGTCACCTCTGGGGCCCAGGATCAAAATCACACTGAAGTGGCTGCGGCTGGCTTGTAGTGCTGCGTCCTTACCTGCTGAGCCACTAGGGAGGGCCCCGTAATAAAATTAAGTTTTAAAGGAAAAAAATTTTATTCAAATTTCTTTGAGAAAACCTAAGCAGCATGAGAAACATAAAGGACATCAGAGGAAATCAAGCAACCTCAGTTCTCTTTAGTTCCTGTAAGAATCGCTGTGTAATTTTAAGCAAATTTCCCAACTTGTCTGGACCTCAATAAAATGAGAAATTGGAGTTAAATGGTATCTGAAGTGCCTTATAGTGCTATGTGGCTTTGATTCCACATAAGACAATCCAATTAGCCTAATCTAAAGTGTTCTTAATAAAGGCTTCTTTATATAAATGTTAAGACTTTAAGAAGAAGTAGACTGACAATTTAAAATTTGTGCAAAGTATAATAAAAATCCTTTCAACTAACAAGCTATATATGAGATGTCCTGGTTTAAATGCAAACTATCCCTTGCTTCACTGGGAAAGTCAGAAACAAAATTGTTGAAGTAAGTTGTGATACACTCATACAATGGAATAGTAAGTCATTTAAAAAGAAATGAGAAAACTGCATATTGATAAGGCCTCCTCAGGCCAGGGCCTGAGGCACACTTTTAAGTGGAAAGGGTAAATGCAAGATGAACAGGCAGAACAGGAAGGTCCGATAGATGTAATTCCTGGTGTGTACAAAGACTATCTCTTGAAGAATCTCAAAAAAACAGGGGCGGCTATTGGCCTTTTTGGAGACTAGATTTTATTTTTCACCACACAATATATCCTTTTTATCTCTTAGAGTCTAAATTTGTACTGTATTACCTATACAAAGTCAAACAAATAAAATAGTTTGATAAAAAGGGTTAAGAAAGAGCAATTACTACCACACAGTCTCCTTTGCACCTCACTGGGCCCCTGCAAGGCCAGCTAGATGTCCCAACACCACCGTGGCTCGCTGACAGGTGAGTATACCTCTGGGTACACCCTAACAGTGAGACACATCCAGCCTGTGACACCTGAACCAGCCCCTCCCTCAAAGTCTACAGAGCCCACCTGCTACAAATGGTACCTACCCCTAGCAACAGCAGCTCCTGCAAAGCTCTCAATAGAGCAGAATTAATTGGGCCCAATGGGATCTAGCCAGGGCTATGCCATCACTCACCCATGCCACTTCTAAGAGGCCACGACCAATGGGTTTGGAGCAAGGAAGGAGGGAGGTCCCACTTCCTGTCATATCAACACCTACTTATGTTGAACAGAGAAAGCTAGATGGGTCTTGCACATGCTCACTTGTCCAGCCACCTGTAACTCTTCTCACATTTCTCAAGTGTCAACATGCATGCAGGAATGCAGACCTGGAACTTTGATAAAAATAAGGATTCTGATTCAGCAGGGCTGGGGTAAAGCCCAATATTCTGTTTCTCTACCAACTTCCCTGCCTGTACTGCCGGACAAAATCACATTTGGTGTGTATTCTAGAACCACATTGACCTATAAGGGCACCACTAGCAACATATAACAACTGAGCACTTGTAATGTGGTTAGTCTACCATGAGATAAGCTTAAAGCACAAAGTACACACAGGATTCAAACACACTCACAAAAAAATAAGTCAAATATATCATTCACGATTTTTATATTAATGACATGCTAAAATGATAATACTTGTGATATGTTAGGTTAAACAGGCTATTATTAAAATGACTTTTACCTGTATCTCGTTCCTTTTTCTAATGTGGCTACTAGAAAACATCAGCTCACTCAGGTGGCTTGCATCCTATTTTCATGGGGCTGTATCATGCTGGGAGACTTGGCTCTCTGACAGCCTGCATCTCGAGAGACTGGGAACAACCTGTAGTTGCCCAGAAGTGTTTGCAGGGCCCATAAATTAAGCAAGACCATTTGAAAACTTGGATAGAGCACCCCAAAAATATCTAGTCTCCTTCCACCCCCACAAATAAAACTTAAACACCAGTAAAGTCTGGGTTAAAGTGAATAGTCAAAGCACACTTGAATCATGGAGCTGTGCATAAAAATATTCCAGAGATTCTGCAGAGAAACTTCAGTCTCGTGGTCAGCATGGACAGCTTTGGTGCCAGTGGAAAGAAGAGTAGAGGATCCACAAATATGTGACAATGCTGTTCCCACCACCCTGAGTCACATCCCAGACCTGGCACCCCAAAAAACAGAGACCCAGGGCAACCACTTCTTCCTGCCTCCACCCAGACACAGGTCACGAGCCAACAGTGTAACAACAGATCAGAAGTCAGGAACCCAGCCAATCCTCGGTGAGGCCAGAGAGCCATGAGCTGATATCACACAGAGGCAAAATTTGAACCCAAACTCTCCCATTTTGAAATCCAAGATGGGTTCTATTTTCAGCAACCGGCCCTTCCAATATAAGACGCACCCGAAGTTCATGCTTAGTGAGTGTGACAGAGGGTACACAGTGTCCTGTCCTTAGAAACACAACCTGGGACAAGGCTTCTTTATTTGAGGCCTCAGGAAGGCGTCATCAAATGGACTCCCAGTACCTTTCACTCTGTAGGGAAAGAAATTCACCCCAGAGCCTGCTCCCACCTTGCAGCTGCTTACTTTCCTTCTCTGGGTTGACGAGAGGGAGAAGAAAGGAAGGGGCACCCAGAGGATAGCCGCTCAGATGGACGCAGGGACACAGGCACGCCTCTGAGCACGCGCAAGTCACGTTCCTGCTCCTGGAAAGCTCAGTCTCTGGACAAAGGAGTAGAACAACCTTGTCCTCAGCCTGTCCAGTCTCCCACCTCCCCCTTGAGGGTCCCAGCCAACCCCAGAAATGCTGACCAGGTTTTATTTCCAGCAGTCGTAGCTTTGGATCCTCAGGAGGGTGCAATCTTCTCTTCTTACGCCAGCAGCGGGCAGGGTAGGTGTACAGCTGGCCAGGGGCGAGGCCTGTAGACAGAGACAGTGTGAAGGTTAAAGATTACGTGCTGAAAGGTCCTCTGGAATGCCGTCTAACTCCCCTCATTTGTGTAAAAGGAAACTAAAGCCAAGAGAGCTGAAATGACAGGTCAAAGTCACAGCTGGTTGGTGGAAGAGCACAGGCAGAATTTAGGTCAGCTGGCCCCAGGGCCCTGCTCTGTCTGCTCCATCAGGCTTTTCTCAGTAAACCCATCACCATTACCAAGATTTCTGCCCTCCATATCTGGAGCAATCAGAGGGACTTTCCAGAGTCCAGCTCTCCACATTGTGTCGTAGACAGAGACTCTTCCGCTACTGCCCATCAACCACCCACCTCTCCGGGATCAGGTTAAGCAGTTTCCCTTCAGGGTCGACCAGCAGAATATATCTGCCTACCTACAGCCTGGATTGGAAAGCACTTTAAAGAAATAGGATTAAGGAGCCAGGTCTCCTATTTACTGGCCTCCTCCATTCCATTAGAGTTGGCTAATCACTGAAACCAAAGGGAGCCCTGAGCAACCTCCCTCGGAATGGAAGCCTATGGGCCAGGAGGCTCCGTAGCCTGCAGAGCCAGCTGGCCTGTATATCCCTGCCCACGTCCAGGGCCTGGACCACTCTGTTCCCAACCAGCCTCTCTGTTTAGATTTGGCCTTGGGCACTGAGTTTCTACACCAGCACCACCTGTTATGCCAAACACCCCATGAGAAACCTCAGATAACACACAAAGACAGCCAGACACCTTGGGGGAGGTGACCTTGTGATCATACATGACCACAGCCTTTCACAAAGGAAAGTGCAAGGGTGAACGCCAAAGAGAGAGTAAGAGAACTGAAGACTGGTGAGATGATCAGCAGACTAAAAAGACTGTCTGGTGGATCCCAAAATAGACCAACAAGCTAACCAACCCACACCCCTAGGGTAGAAGATCTGGTGAGGACAGGGACTTTGTCTTGTTCTCATCAGAATGCCCAGAACCAGATGTGACCCCAACACATAGAAGAATCAAACTAAACACTTGCTGAGTGAATAGATGAGTAAGCGAGCAAATGAATGAATACGTTTCAGTTTCATTTTGATCAAATCACAAGTCCATCTACATATACATGAACGTGGCAGGTGACAACTGCTTGGTGCACGCAGCCTCAAGTAAAACAGTCACTTTCTAGACTAGGACCGTAGGGCTTAGGAAACATCAGAACCCTAGTCCCATCTGCTGTCTTCCATTTGGGGGCCTTCAAAAGTTTGGAGGAAAACTGTCCGCATTTTCACCTTTTACAGAGAAAAAAAAACAATTTCACTGCACTGTGTTCATTCATTTTGTTATGTGATTTTTACTAGGTTTCTTTATGGAACGCAAATCCTAGGTTTGGGTCCAAAAAGTGGCAAGTATCCCAGCTTTAAAAGAATCAAATTTTCCAAATGCTCTTTCTGTTTCACTATTAATCACACAGCTGCTTCCACTGGTTTTAAGACTGAACAAATTGGACTACACCACCTCCTTTGAATCTTAGAAATCATTCAGAACGATCAACTTAAGAGACTCCAGAAAAATCTCTGGTGTCATGAGCAAAGGGTGTTATGTCCAAGAGTCCATCTAATACTTGAATTTGTTGAAAACTTCACAAGCTCCTGCAAAGTGGGAAAATCCTAAAGCTCTAAGCTCCCTGCACACAGAGGACCAGACTAGTGACTGAGTTATAGAAAACCAAATTTGACTTTTCTTTGAGGGAAGGTGTCCCTAGGACAGGTTCAATGCTTCTAGTGTCATTTATTCCAGGACCATGTCATCTTGACCCCATAATTTCTGTATGGGTACACTGAGTCTGGATGCCTCCCAAAAACCTTGGCCTGCTCTGGCCTGGTGTTCTCAGGAATCCAAAAATCACCTAGAGAACATAATAACGCCAATGTGCCAGGCCTGTGCAATCTAAACAAGGTGGGGAGCGGGGGCAACTATATTTTACGAACCTTACATGTCGGTCCAATGTCTGACCAAGAACCCTGGATGTCTAAGCACCATCTAGTTACTGCCTAGATGTTCTCTCTGTTGCACAAGACTGGTTTAATGGCTTTCCCTGCAGGCGCCCAAGGCTCCTTGTGTTCCTCCCAAGGTGTCATCATTAATTGCCTGTCTACTGGACTGCCTTCCCTATTAATTTTACAAGATCCAGGATGGCAGGAACCATGTCCATCTACAGAATCCCCAAAGCTTAATACAGTACCCAACAAGCACATCAAGAAACACTTCTCAGCCCTCCCTGGTGGCGCAATGGGTTAAAGCACAGCACAGCAAGCTAGCCACAGCTGCTTCAGTCCAAATTCAATCTCTGGTCCAGGAGGTGACCCACATGGTGCAGCAGACCTCTCCTGGCCCGCCCGCTGCTCCCCTCAGCAGTATACTTCATCTGTCGGCCTGTTCTGCTCCCCACTCTGTCTCTGGTGAAGCCTCGCACCAACCCTGCACCTCTGGCCTGTACCCCAGTTCTGTATGCATAAATAAATAAATAAAATAAATAAATAAACACTTCTCAAAGAAATTCAATCACAGCTGAACCAGACTTAGAAATGCAGAAAGTAGGCCCTCCCCGGTGGCGCAACAAGTTAAAAGCGCAGCACCATGAAGCTCCCTGCAGCTACTTCACAGAGAGATCCATACCCATCCCGGAAGTAACTAATATGGTGCGGCAGACCTCTCCTGACCGCCCTCTGCTCCTCTCAGCAATGTACTTCGCCGATCTGCCTGTTCTGTTCCCCACTCTGTCTCTGGTGAATCCTCTCACCACTCCTGCAGCTCTGACCTGTACCCCAATTCTGTATGTATAAATAAATAATAAAAAATAAATGCAGAAAGTGAAAGATCACGGCCCCCCGCTGTCCCCAGAGACTCATCCTCCACATCCAAACCACCAAGAGGAAGGTGGCTTGGAAGAGACCACACCCCACCCGCCCCAGTAGAGCACTCCGCATCTTAAGCTACTCCATGCCAAGGTATTTCCAACCTGACCAAAAATAGGTGAGGGATCAGCATTCTCCAACGATCTCAATGGCAAGAACTCAAAACCATCAACTCCTCTCCACGTAGGTCCTCCAACCTCCCCAAGACTCTGGCCACTGTGTTTGCTGGTCAGTAGCATCAAGGCAGCCTCTGGCCACTCAGCTGGTATCTCTAGGCCAGACACCACACAAGTTAAATTTAGCAAGTAATCTGAATGTCCAGAAGTGAAGACTGCTTTAATTTCATTCCTTAACTTTCTCTGAAGAATTGGAGAAATTTCTACAGTGCAAAGGCAAAGTACATGAATCCTCTTCGTGTGCTGTCACCTTAGAAATATCCCAACACCTTTCCAAGCCAGAGTCTACCCTCTAAGATAAAGGTGTTGATAATACCTACCTTCCAGGGCCTGTCCTGGGGATTAGTTTATATTTAAGAAGAAACCTTTATAACTATGAAACCTTGTACAAATGTCCGTTGTTAATTATCATGAGTTAGCAGGCCTAGATGAGTCTGAACTCTGTGCCCATGTGGCCAGACAGGGCCCCCCACCTTCCCCCACTGTCATGTCCACGCTGCTTTTGCTCCTTCAGTCACAAGGATAGAAACAGGCCTCCCTTTAATGTCTGCTTAGACTCCACCTTGTCTCAGCTAGCAAATGGCCTCAAGAACTCTCTTGGGGGTGCCTGCCCCCCTCCTTGCCCTCCTCCCTAGGCTGACAGGCACCAGGGTGCCTTTATAGGACCAAACACATTCAGCCCTGGAGTTCCACTATAGAGGGACAAGCAGAGCCCCGTGAGAGTTATGTTGTTTATCTCATTAGAACAGGAGGCACATAACTCAAGCTGTGTGTGTGCTTGTGTGTGTGTGTGAGAGAGAGGGGGGGGGTGGAGGGAGGGAGAGAGGGAGGGAGGGAAGAGGAATGAAGGAGAAACTGGGAGCAAGGGGGGTGGGGAACTGGAGAGAGTCACAGCTGCAGCCAAGGAAATTAACCCAGAGGAGCGAGTCTGGGGCCAGGGGGTGTGGAGGAGGGGAGAAGGGAGGCAGGAGACAAGAGTGGGAACCAGTCCTCCCTGGTAACCAAGACCACAGCTACCCCTCTACTCACATACCCTCAAAGTAAATTCTGGTACTGTTGAGTGTAATTCAAGTCACAACACACTCTCTTGCATAAGCACAGGCATGATGAACACACGCTGACATGCACACAAATTCATATACTTGCTGGAGGAGAACTGACTCCTGGAAAAATGCATCAGAATGAGCTTGATCTTGTATGGTCATCAGACTGCAGACAAATTGCTTCTTGCCGATATTTCCCGAGTCTAGCAGGGGGATCCTGAATATTATGAAAGCTCTGACAGGCACAGCATGGCCTATGAAGAATTCAGAAGGTGGCCCTCCCTGGTGGCACAGTGGGTTAAGGCACAGCACTAAGACCTAGTCCGATCCCCGCCTGCCCCAGAGGTGACCCACGTGGCACGGCACCTCTCCTGACCCACCCATTGTTCCCCACAGCAGTGTACTTTATCAATCTGCCTGTTCTGCTCCCCACTCTGTTTCTGGTGAATTCTCTCACCAACTCTGCACCTCTGGCCTGTACCCCAGTTCTGTATGCATAAATAATCTTACCCAAAAAAAGAATTCAGAAGGTGAAATGGGATAGAAAAGAGAGGAAAGGAGGAGATAGGAGAGAAATAAGTCTGAAAAGAAGGACAAAACTGGAATGGCTTCCTCTAGTCAGCTGGAGTTGAGCAGAGGCGATTTAAGCCCACCCAGAAGACTCTCTCTGCAGCATCTCAGTAAAGGTGGGCCCTCAGCTGCCGTAGAACCCTCCCTGCAATGGGAAACTTATTACATCAGGACAGACTTCCAGTTGTTGTCAAATTATTACTGTGATAGAGTCTTACTTCATTTTTATTCTGAAACAAATCTACCTTCCTATAACTTGTACCAATCTGTCCACCTTCTGTCCCAAGGGTGGACATGTGTCATCTGTGTCCCAACTTCACCCATCTGAAGTGAGAGACCAAGGAACCAGAGGGGAATGGGAGTTGGGAGAAAGAGGCAGTGACTATACCTGTTTAGAACCTTGTACAAATGTCAATTATTAATTATCATGAGTTAGCGGGCCTAGATGAGTCTGCATATGTATTTGTCCTCTGAACCACCTCTAGGAATCTGCATCACAGATTAACATGCAAAAACACAAAATTATCTTTTCAATGTAGTACTTCTGATACTAAAAAATGATTGGAAATAATCTATAAGGACCTGTTTGAGTAAACAAACTATATTCACACAATGGACCACTCAAAGAGAATAAAACTGCTGAGGAGAGATGAAGAGACATATACACTGTAACGGGATATATTAAGTGAAAAAAGCAGTGGGAACAGTATACATAATACACTACCAGTATACATAATACATTTACCATTCACCATTTACCATTTACTAGGGATACATATAGATGTATGCATGAATATATGTGCTATGTGTTTGCATAGATTTTCTTTAATTGAGAAGATAAACCAAAAGCTAAAAAACAAGTCACTTACTGAAAGTAACAACAAGATAATGGGAAGAAGAAAAATAGGGGAAAGGGAGAAGAAAAGGAAGAAGCTGTCTTTAGAAAAGAACAGGGTAAAGGACAAAGATAGAAGTTGGCATTCTCTGAATATAGCACATTCTACATATTTTATATTAGAAACATGTAAATATTTTATACAACTGTATAATACAATTTAAATAAAAGGCAATCACGCTTCTAGCTAAGATGAAGTAGCCAGACACAAGCTTACCTTCCCACCTGAAACCAAAAGCGAGAGGGAAAAAAATGAAGCAAAGACACTAGTGAACAACAGTGAGCTCTGAGACACTGCGCCAATAAGCTGACCTCTGTGATTGGCCAGTATCCTGCCTTGGGGGTGGTTTCCAGACTACAGCTGAGAGAAGAGGTTCATATGGAAGTGAGTCTGACGAGACCAAAGTGGCTAGAATGCAGTAGTAAAAGAAAGAACTGTGGAGATCCGGAGGCTCCCTTTTAAATATTCAGCTCATTCATGCACACTATCAGCGCATTCTTGTGAGGAAAGTACTCAAGTCTGAAGACATAACCACCTGATAAGAAGAGGGGTACACACGAGAGGCAGGGAATAGTCCATTCCCACTATCAAGATGGGCAACCTCCCGGTTCATGGAATATTGGGTAGAATACAAAGAAAGGTTTTGGCCCATTCGTGGGGAATAATTAATTCTAACCTATACACTTTTCCAGTTTCACCTAACAAATTATAAAAACACGGTAAGATAGGATCAAATGGTTTCCAAATAACTTGGCTGTGTGCCAAAATAAAGCTACAGGATATTTATAGAAATAAAAAATATAGAGCACCAACAAGATAAAATTTACAATGTCTGGCATCCAATCCAAAATTACAGACCATCTAAAGAAGCTGAAAACTATGATCTATAAGGAGCAAGAGGGGTAAATAAGTCAAAGGAAACCACAACCTAGAACTGACACTGATATTAGAATTAGCAGGAGGAACATTAAAACCGTTATTTGTATACCATATGTTCAGAAGTCAAGTAAAAACATAGGATATTTGAAGGACTAATTTCCAACATCTAGAAACGAAAGCTACAATGTGTGAGATGAAAAAAATATATATATTGAGTGGAATTAATGTCAGATTAGTCATTGCAGAAGATTGGTAAACTTGAAGCGAGCAAAGGAAATGATCCCACAGGAAAAAAACCCTACAAAATAACTAAGAGAACTTACAAAATAACTAAGAGAACTAAAAAAGAAGAACATCAATGCACAGTGGGACTGCTTCAAATAGTCAAATCTATGTCTAATTAGAGATCCTGAAAGCAAAAAGGGGTAGAAAGAATATTTGTAGAAGGATAGCCAGAATTTTGCTTTTTTTTTTTTATTAAAAAGTTTATTTTTACATCATTTTTCACATTTTTTTTTTCATCTCAATTGTAATCCCCATGGGTTTCCCATCACCAAATCACCCCTGTGCCACCACCATAGTCCCGTG
>NW_004567114.1:22348957-22388472 GCF_000260355.1 Condylura cristata | reverse complement strand
ACTCCGCCCCCACAGAATGTCTCTGGTCTATGGTTGTTCATTATTTTTGTTATTTTCTCGCCTGGTCCATTATACTCCTGCTATGAGTGAAGCCAGAAAGAGAAAGAATTTTGCTTTTATACGATGAAAACAATAAACCTACAGATCCAAGAACACAACAAAGGTGTGTGGCGATGAGTCATGAGTAAAGCGGTGGTGGGAGCACTATGAGGACTACACCTGAGGGGAGAAACCAAACTGTACAAAAATGGACTATAACGTAAAAAAGTAAATAAATAAGAATTGCCCAGAAAATATGATAAGAGAATATATTAAAACCAGCCAGAGAAAGCAGCCATGTTCTATAGAGAGGAACAAAGCGAAGGATAAATTCTGATCAGAAACAATGCATACAAGATAACAGTATTTCAACATCATGACAGTACTAAAAGAATCAAATCTTTTCAACTTAGATTCGATACCCAGCAAAAATGTCTTTCAATCACTAAAGATATTTTCAGACACCAAAAGTAGAAAAAAATAATCTCAGCAACAGGCCCACACCACAAGAAATGTTACAGGCATTATTTTAGGCAGAAGGGAAATGTCAGATCTAATTACACAGTAACACAAAGGAATGAACAGCATAAGAACTGATATATGGGTAATTATAGAAGGTGTTTTTCTTATTTCTTAAAACTCATTAAAAGATAACTGACTAAACAGTGTAGTATAAAGTTTATACCTATATAAAAATTAAAAGTTCATTATACAAAGGTCAATAGAAAGAAGCTAGACATATACTTACATTAGTCCCCTACTGTCTGTTGCTGTAACAAATTATGACAAACTGAGAGGTGTTAAATAATACAAGTTTGTTATCTTACAGTTCCAGAGGTCAGAAATCCAAAATCAGTCTCACTGAGCTAAAATTCAAGATACTAACAGAACTGCATTCTTTCTGGAGACTCAGAAGTAGAATGTTTGCTTTTTTTTTTCTGTCTTGACATCAGGTAGTAATAGCCTTTTAATGTGCCCTTTTTCTAAGTTATTTTGGCTTTTCTAGGTTGTCTGCACATCCATATGAACTTCACTATCAGTTTGTCTGTCTCTACAAAATAGCTGCTAGAATCCTGACTGAGATTATGTGGACTTTACAGATCAGTTTTGGGGAAATCGAGATATGATAGTATATGCATGTAAAGAAACGAATTAAAGAAATAGAATTGAGAGTCAGAAACAGACCTATGTGAATGTGGATATCTAATTTTTGACAAAGGTAAACAAAGGCAATTTAGGGGAAAAGACAGGTCATATCAACAAATTGTAAT
Source organism: Condylura cristata (assembly GCF_000260355.1). Lineage (NCBI taxonomy): Eukaryota > Metazoa > Chordata > Mammalia > Eulipotyphla > Talpidae > Condylura > Condylura cristata. The sequence continues at coordinate 22,387,162 of NW_004567114.1, read as the reverse complement.
GAAAAACTGGATATCTACCTTCAAGAAACTATAATCCACACCTTGAACCATATGAAAAAAAAAAATTCAAAAGGAACCATAGCTCTAACTCTAAAACCTAAAATTAACACCTAGGAAAAAATCAGAAAAAAAATCTTGTTCTTGTGTTAAATTCTGATTTCCTTAGCTACAATAACAAAATCATAATTCATAAAAAGTGAAATTAGTAAATTGGATTTAATCAAAACTGCAAATGTACATTCTTTGAAAGATGTTAAGATAATGAAAATTCAAGTCACAGACTTGAAATATATGCTAAGCCTCTATCAGATTAAGGTCTTGTACCTTGAATATATAAGAACTATTAAAATCTAATAGTAAAAAAGTAAACAACCCAACTGAAAAATGGACAAAAGACTTGAAAGCCTAACCAAAGAACACCTGACTGACAAATCAGCACATGTAAAGATGCTAACATTATGAACGAGAAAAATACTAAAAAAAAAAAAAAAAAAAAAAAAACCAACAATAAGACATCACTAGGTAACAATTAATATGAGTAAAACTTTAAAAAAAAAAATAACCATGACCATATTGTGTTGGTGAAAATATGGAGGAACTACTTGTACATTGCTGGAGGGCCTTCTGCCTCTAGAAGGATGCTACAGATATACTTTTCCATATTTCTCCCCACTAAGTACAACTAAAAACCTGGACTTTATTTTATTTTTTAAAGAATTGGGATAATAGACAATAAAGAGAGCAGTGCAGACTAGTTATGGACTTTATGACCCAAAGAACAATGAGTGGAAACTTACATGGCTATTACTTTACCTTAGATAGACCAGAGTGGGTTCTAGAAAAGCTGGTAACCCACAAAGAGAGATCCCAAAAAGTCCCAATAAACTCTTGTTCTAACCAAAGAAACAGCAGGGTGTCTCAATATGCCTTGCTGAGTTGGTATAAGTGCAGACCTACTGGGGAGCCTCAACTCAGCAATAATTAGCAAATCTAATTAGATGGCCAGGGTATCAACAAAGACCCGGTAGGGAACCAAGATTTCCACACCCCTCTGACAGTAACAAGAGGCACCTCTCTTACCTATCAGCACAGACAGTGCCAGAGGAAGTCTGTGAAAATGCAAAGTTTAAGTCACATAGAGTATCCCACCAATATCTCCAATATCTCCAGGCCTTTATAAAAATCACTCACACATAGAACGAGGAAAACTTCAACCTGTAGTAGAAAAGACTCGAGATGAAAAAATTAAATAATACAAACGTTAGAGTTAGCTGACAAAAATAAAAACCAATACATTATTTCTTCTTAAAAAATGAGCTACTGGATGATAAAGACAACAGGGCAGACCAATTATGGACTTTTGGACCAAAAGAACAACAAAGTGTAGTCACATAGGTAACCAAAAAAAATTTTTTTTCAACAAACAATTATGAATGTTTTTAAAAAAATACAAAATCTCAGCAAAGAAATAGAAGATAAAAAGAAGATCCAAGTGGAAATTTCATAAAAATGAAAAACACAGTACCAACAAAAACAAGAAACTCAACAAAGGGTAGGCACAATAGCAGTAGTCAAAGGAGGGACGAAAGCAGCAGTGGATTTGCAAGAGGACAATAGAAATCACCCAATCTGAGTAACAGAACTAAAACAGACTGAAAAGAAAATTAACAAAGCCTAGGAAAACTTATGGGACTATAACAAAAGATACAGTATTTGTGTCAAAGGAGTCCCAGAAGCAGGACAGTAGAACTGAGTATATATTCACAGAAATGATGACTGAAATGTTCCCAATTTTGGCAAAAGACATAAATGTACAGATTCAAGAAGCAGAATGACTCAAAAAAGGCTAAATCCAAAGAAATCCACACCAAAACATATTAAAGTTAAATTTCAAGATAAATCTTGAAAGCAGTGATGGAGAAATAACACCTTACCTCCAAGGGAAAGGTAAGTGAGCGATAGTATATTTCTCACTATAAACCGTGGAGGCCAAAATGGGAGTGGCATGATATTTTTTAAGTGCTAAAAGGACTATGAACCCAGAATGTTATATCCAACAAATATATCCTTCAGGAATGAAGGAAAAATCAGGACATTCTCAGATGAAGAAAAACTAAGAGTAATTGTTACCAGCTAAAACACATCAAAAGAAAATAATCAGAAAAAAAAATATATATATATAAGAAGGAACCTTGGTATATCAGAAAGGAAGAAAGAATAACAAAAGAATAAAAAATGAATTAATACAATAGAAAACTATTTTAAGTTTTCTAAATTATATTTGATGACTAAAGCAAAACTTATAACCCTATCCTATGTGAGTTTCATTGTATATAAGGAAATGTTTAAGACACTGTAATACAAGTAAAGCATGGCAAAAGATTTTAAACTGAGAATTTGGTGTGACTTTAAAAGGGTAATATGTGAAGAGATTTCTGTGGTAATGGAATAGTTCTGTATCTTGGTAGTGATAGTGATTATGTAAATCTATAAATGTGATAAAATATGCACACACATCTTACCAATGTCCATTTTCTGATTTTGCAGGTGTACGATAGTCACATAAGATGCATACATCAGGAGAAATTGAGTGAAGAGCACAAGGGATTTCTTTGTGTTATGTGTGCAACTTCCTGTGGACCTATACTAATTTTAAAATAAAAGGTTGATTTAAAAGAAAAAGAAATATGAAATTTTTTAAAAAAGTAATACCTAATAAGTGAAAACAAAATGAAACAAATAAATCTGAGTGTATTAACTGAGTTAATGGAATAACCACACAGAGGAGCTATTCAAGTGACCTTAGAACATAGTAATTTGACTTTACCTCCTTGATAGGAAATGCCCAAAGGACAAAGAGTTACAAAAAAAAAGAAAGAATCTTAAAGCACTTTTAGTAATCTTATTGTTGGTGGTCTCATTGTTATTCTGATACTGTTCTGCATATATTGCAGGATAAGGAAAATAAGTAATTATGTCAGCATTATTAAGAGCCAAGATTTCATTGATAGAGAAAAAAGGAGATACAGGATTAAGTCAGTTAAGTAAAAACTATAGAACTGAATTGAAAATACCAGTATAATTTCATTATATATTTTCTCTTAAAAGAAAAAAATCTTATTTCTTAGTTCTGTTCTCTGTAAAAGCCCAGAAACAATGACAAACCCAGGAACAATGAGTTGTCATGATTGTGGTTTCTAAAGAACATTTCCTACAAAAAGGAAAATAGAGTTGCTGTTGTTGTTTTAAATGGCTGATTACAGGTTTGGGACAGGAAGTATACAAGATGGGTCTGAAAGTTTTGTCCTTACAGTAGGCTAGTAGAGAAGCTATCAGATTAAGGAGACATTTGGTTTAAAACACCAGACCGGCCCAAATCTCTACACTGGCAAAAGATGACAAATGAAGCATCAATAAGAACAGCTGTGGTGGGCTAAATTGCATCCTATATGTTTAAATCTGTGAATTCATAATGATACTCAAAAAATAACTTTATTGATCATCTTTGAAATATACTAGGAAAACAACTCATTATTTTGAAAACTGGTAAATAAAAGGGGGAAATCATTTATCCTGCCTTTCATATGTGAACCACACTTTACAATAACCAAAATTTTAATGAGGACATGTTTGTCATTATAGAAGTTACAGAGCTAATAAATGAAGAAATAATGATCGCCTCCAATTGAATGCCACCTTTTTGCAACCCTTAATGGAATAAAGGATCTAGGCAATTATCATCAAAGGCAGCTAACATCAGTAAAAGAGAGATAACCAGACCAAGTGAACCTCCTGATGCAAATACACAGCACTACTTAGGGATTGTGCTTGCCCAGAAAACTGAACCTGAATCTGCTCAAGTCTCTAGACCTAACTACCAATTCCCAAGAATAACACCATAGGGAAGCAATCAGAAAATCCAGAGTCTGGGAAACCCTGCAGTGCAAGCAACCCAGTTTCTTCCACAAATATCATTCAAAGGAGGGAAGAGCGAGGGAGAATGACTCACAGATTTATAGACCACTTAAACCAATTGAAATGCAGGAATTCTATTTGGATCCCAATTTAAGCTATAGGGAATTAAATGCTGACCGAATATTTGACAGTCAAGTTGTCTTTAACTTTGAGCTACTGTGGGTTTGTTGTTCTTACCATTTAAAGATATATTCTGAAACATTTATGCAACTTGAATTTGCTTCAAAATAACCTGAGGTCAAGGAGGAAAGTGGGGGTGAGTAGAAATGAAACAAGATTGCTCACAGTTGATCTCTGCTGACTCGGTGATAAGTACCTGGAGAATCATGTTCCTAGCCTCTTAGTTTTGAATGGGCTTGAAATGTTTCATTATTATTTTTTAAATATACCCACACAGAGTCAGAAAATTAGATTTCTAAACTTGCCCTCCTACTCATTGGTCTTCATTCTCTGGAGCATAGCTGTAGCAGAGTCATAGTGACCGTACTGGTAATAGTAGTATCAGTCCCAGTAAGCATTTCTGGAGCACATACTTTAATACCTGTGCTAAGAGTTTTGCGTTAAAATGCCCACTTAATCCCCTCAAAAAATCCTGCCGTAAGTACTAATATCCCTATTGTACAGCTGAGGAAATGGAGGAAAGGCCATCTGATGACAAAGCTACGCCTCAAGCCTAGACTGCCTGCACGTTTGCAGTTTACATTCACTAAGCTACACCATCACCCAAGGGTAAAAGAAGAAAATGGTGCCGTGTCCCAAGGCTGCCCTTATGTGTGGACTGAACACCTGTAGATCTATCGTTCTGCCTCTCCTCCATAAATGTGGCTTCAATGCCTCCAGCCTTTGATGTCACCCTTGCAACATCTGCCAGAAACCATAAAAGTAGTTGAGTTCCGGCCCTCCCTGGTGGCGCAGCGGGTTAAAGCACAGCACTGAGAAGCTAAAGCCGCTTCCGCATGAGTTCGATCCCCGTCTGCCCCGGAGGTGACCACATGGCGTGGCAGACCTCTCCTGACCCGCCTGCTGCTCCCCTCGGCAGAGTACTTTGTCGATCTGCCTGTTCTGCTCCCCACTCTGTCTCTGGTGAATCCTCTCACCGCCCCTGAGCCTCTGGCCTGTACCCCGGTTCTGTATGCACAAATAAATAAATCTTAAAAAAAAAAAAAAAAAAAAAAAGCAGTTGAGTTCCTTGATACTATCTCTCACCCGCTGAGTTTCCTGAAATTATCCCTCAGTCTAGACTATCTCCACCCCAACCTGGGCTGTGAGGATTCCAGACAAGCGCCACTCCTCCACCATGTTGCCTAGGAGCGCAAAGGTGTGCGCATCCCAGGGGCGGGATAGCTCACCTGGACCACGGTGTCTCTTCTCCATCCAGATGTAGCAGTTGTTCTGGGCCACCCCGGTCTGTGAGTCCAGGAAGGGGAGACGCACGCTACGCTCAGCGCATAGCCGCGAGTTGTAACTCCGGCAGTGCTCAATGGCTTCTTTATAGAACTGGTCCCCGAGCCTGCCAGGAGACAGAAAGAATGAGGCCAGGGAAAGCCAAACACACCCAGAGAGAAACTGGGTGTCGCGCCTACCTTCCCAGTTAGATTTTGTAGTTGTGAAGAAAAGGCAGTAAGTACCAACCAGGTCCTATGCCCAGTCTGCCAGGGAAGATAGAAACCCCTTTAACAAGTGCCTACGACCCAAGGATAAAGCACCCGTCAGTGGGACAAGTCCCTTTTTTAGGAAGTATGAGGTCGTTCTCCATAATGGGTATCTCTGGAACAATCTTCTATGTGAATTTAACAGAGCATCATCTTCTAGAACACCTCACAAACATCCTCCATTGGCCACACTCTGTCCTCAGTGGCCAGCAGCAAATGCACCCTGGGACAACCCAAACCACCAGCATAGATTTGCTGGCTTCCATTACAACAGGAAATGGACACTCCATATAAAGACTTGAAAGATGGCGGAGATACCCTGCACCTGTATGCAGAGCTAGTAGAGAAGGGAGGAGGTGAGGCCGTGCGTGCAGCCAGTGGTCTTCTAAAACTACACACTTAGGGCAAAATAACTTCCTAATGGAAAACAAACAAAAGAAGCTTTAAACTAGTTAACAGTTGGGCCTCCCTGGTGGCGCAAAGGGCTAACGCACAGCACTAAGAAGCTAAGGCCACTCAGCTTGAGTTCCATCCCCACCCAGGGAGGTGATCCACATGGCGCAGCAGACCTCTCCTGACCTCTCCTAACCTGCCCCATTCTCCTCAGCACTGTACTTCATCAGTCGGCCTGTTCTGCTCCCCACTCTGTCTCTGGTGAATCCTCTCACTGCCCCTGCACCTCTGGCCTGTGTCCAGGTCTGTATGCATAAATAAATAAATCTTTCTTAAAAAAATAATTGAAATGTGAACCCCAAATAGCTCAGTTCCTGGGGGTTATAACACAAATAAAAAGACCTTTCTGGTTTGACAGAGTGGCGATCTGATTAAGTAAATTTTACATCAGTGACTCTTTGGTATCTTTGGACATGTGGTGATGCTATTAATTTTAAGATAATGTCCTTTTCAAAGGCCAAAAATATAACACTGATTTAACTGATCACCGGGGAAGCAGAAAAATAATCAATGAGATCAAATAAAAGATAGGCACATGGTGGAGGTTAATAAAGGGCTCAAGGAAACAAATGTAACAACAGAGCTGCTGCCAGGTAAACTTGAGCTTGGGAGTGGGGAGGGGAGCAAGGCAGGCAGGGAGGAACACAGAGAGCAGGCCAAGAGGGAGAATCAAGCCGTTCATTTTGAAGCAATATTATGAATGTCCCTTTGTTTGATTCTCTGTAGGTTTGGGGAGCCAAAATTAGAAAGCAAAATCTCTTAAGTTAAAAATAATATCTTTCTTAACCAAAATATCTTTAGAAGAATAAAGCAAAAATTTTAATGGCTTTTTCTTTCTTTCTTTCTTTTTTTTTTTTTTTTTTTTTGGTCAGTGCTTCAGAGTCAACTAGAGTTTAGCAAATTTCTTATTCTGGGAGGACACAACCATTGATGTTTCTAAAGCATCTTTTGGAAATTCCTTGTTTAAAAAAAAAAGCCTTAGCTCCTTTTTCACCTCTGGATATCTTCACTCTCCAAGGAAGACATAAGTGCTCAGAAAGTGTCATAGCAGTTGCAGAACTAAACTGTAATTAAATTATAATAATCATACAGCTGGAAATTAATTGGGGAGGGGGGAGGAAATGCTATAAAATGAACAGCACATAAGCTGGTGTAATCAAAGTTGGTAACAAGGATGATGAGATTGATCAAAAATAAAGAGCCACTTCCTACAAAGTGCTCACATTTTCATCCCACACTCCTAAATGCCTTCTTCTGGTAGGGCAAGGTAAGCCTAGGGCAGCAGAACTTTCAGGGGGCAGCTCAATTCACACAAGATGGCACAGTCTGTCCAGCGAGCCCCAGGAACTCCCACAGGCTCCATCCAACAGCAACCACTGAGCCACAGAGGTGAGAACTGACAGGAGCACGTGACCCAGAGGTGCCCAATGCGAGAAGCCATTGCCTGGCTTTCCACAATCGTTTGACAGACTGCCAAACATCACGTCAACTATTCCAACTCCAGAAAATCTGCTGAAAGAGAATCTATAAAATCAGGTCTAGAAGAAAACCACACACTAAAACTCACTGAGTGGAGAGAAAAGGGCTTCCATTGACAAAACACACCCTAGAAGCCAATGCAAAATGTGGAGTAGGGTCTCAAATTAGGCTTCCCCCCCAAATGCTCTGTGACTTGGGTCCAGCTGCTTCCATCCCAGAGAGAGGCACAAGAAAGTGACCTTACTGAAAAGGAAAAATGAGATCGGCCAAGTCGATGCCCCACACCAACTGGAACAAGAAAGTCAAACAAAGTGGCACGCTGGAAGGAAATTAATTTCACCTTAAATACTTTCCACATTCATAACATGCAATGTTATTTGTAACAGGCATGCTGGGGGGGAATGTGTAATTTTAAATGTAATCTTTGTGTGAACGATGCCTCTCTCACATAAACAGAAAAGACTTTCTGTGGACTGGAACAACTATATTAAAGACTGAAGCTGCAAAAACGTGCCATCCCAACACCCTCTCTGCCATCGTCTCCGGAGAAGTCACTTTTAAACAAGAGCAGGCATTGGCAGAGATTTGGAAACAAAAGTTTAAAGCCATTTTCAAGAGCTGGGAAGAGAAAAGAGATTTCACCCTCCTTGATAAATTCAAGCAGCACTTCTGCAAAAGTTAATTAGCCAAAATCTTCACAGGACTTGTTCTGCTTTCTAGTAGAAAATCAATGGTCAGGTCTCCCTAACCCATGGAAAGCAATTTAAAATAAGAAAGAGGACAAATGTCCTTTTCAATATGGTATTTCTTTAAAAAAAAAAAAATTCACCGCTATAAGATCCCAGGGGTGACATTTGCATGAAAGTTGCAAAGGGCAGAGGGGGCAGGGAAAGGCTGGCAGTGAATGACTCATTCTGTGGAGTGGTGACCAGCGTGCCCCAGGCTGGGTCAGGCACAGCACAGCCTCAGCCATCTCCTGTCTGTCCCAAAGCCAGGGGGCTGGATTACCACGGGATGATAGATGTCTCAGGCTCCAAGAAGCTGGCACAAGGCAGAGTAGAGTGATGTTCTCATCAACAACTGACTTCAGGCTACTCACGGTTGTAATCAGAAGCGGGAAAGGCAAGGGGGGACAAATTGCTGGTCTCTGCCAGGAGCCCCCAAGGCCCGCTGCCTGGAGCAGGGCTGGGTGGGGGTTGTGACACTACCGCTACCTGGAGTGGAGGAGTCATCCCAGCTCCAGGAGCTGTGACTCCTACAGGAGATTTCCAGGAACCTCCTAGAACATGACTAGAGCAGGGGCCGCTGAGGCCTTCCGGAGGAAGGAAAGTGAAATTTCACTATGATTGCCACCCACACCCCAGAGGTGATTTTCAGAGACTCTGTTCCTCTTCCTCCTCACACATCCACCTTTCTCTCTCATCTGTTCTCTTGGATTCCGTCTACTGACTCCCAGCTCTAGCCCTTCTGCCCCCAACACTTGGGCCCCTCCCTTTCCACTGTCCCCCTGGTCCAGTAATCTGAATCAAGGGCAATGTCCCACCATACCTCAAACACGCTCAAGAGCAAATCCCTCCCCTCATGCTGGAAGGGGCTCCCTCCCCCAGGGGGATAGATCTTCTGGGGTCAGGCTGGGCACCCTCCCAGGAATGCAACTGGCTGGCACCTCCCCAACAGGCTGTCCTTGACCTTCTTCTTTCCTACCTCCTATCGGGTGGGCACAGAAGTCTTTCATTTCTCAGGGAGTGGTCCCTTTCTCTCCTCCCCTGCTGCATGGCCACAAGTCCCCTCTGGCTATAAAAATAGGACCTTGGCCCTCCGCTGCTATTTGAGCACACAAACAGAGATAAGCAGAGATAAAGGGGAGCCCTGGCCCAAGCAGGCTTTCTGGCCCCTCCTCCCCCAGAGGCCCCTCTTTTTCTCTGTGGGCACATGGACTTCTTGCTATCTCTCTCAGTTGCCCACACTTCCACAACTCCCCACACACACAGTAAAACTCATCCACACCAAGATGCTAACTTCAGGCTACTCACAGCTGTAATCAGAAGCAGGGAAAGGCAAGGGGGGACAAATTGCTGGGCTCTGCCAGGAGCCCCCAAGGCCTGCTGCCTGGAGCAGGGCTGGGTGTTTAACTCTATCTGTGACATGGAAAAGTCTGGCTCTCAACAAGCAAGTTGGGGTAGAAGAGCAATATTTGGCATAGTGAAGGAACTGGTCGTTTTCCTCAAAGTTACACTGTTCCCCCAGCTGCCCTTGAAAAAAAATCTAGTTTAGTATTTACTCTGAATGGAATTGCAGCCTTGCCCACCACCCCCCAAAATATAAATTTATATGCTTAAGTTCTAACCTGAAAGCCAGCTAACGAAGCATGATAGTATTTAGAGAGGGGACGTGGAGGTGATTCGGTGATGAGGATGGAGCCCTTGTGTTGGGATTAGTGCCCTTATAACACTCAAGGAAGCTCTCTCTCCCCTACCCCCCAAGAAGGCAGCTGCAAGTCAGAAAGACTGACCTCACTAGAACTGGGCCACATTAGCTGACAAGCTGATCTCAGACTTCTCAGCTTCCAGAAGAGTGAAAAATAAACATTTGTTGCTTCACTCACTCAGTCCATGTTGCTTTGTTATGAATGATAGCCTGAGCTGATGAAGACGGTGTTTCTGGATACTTACACTAGGAAAGGGATTTAGGAGATGGGCAACGGTGTGTTTTCTATCCCTTTCCTCCCTCATTTAAACTCTTGCTGCAAAAACAATACTATTAATAATGTCAATGCCAACTTAATGTCATGCTCGGTATTCGCTTTGCCTATGAGAATCTGAACTCCATGAGAACAGGGACCACATTTACAGAGCACTGAACTCAGCCAGGCTTTGCACTGAACAACTCCAGGGGGTGCCACTCATGTCAGCTTCGGTGTGAATGGCACACCCTGGAGCAGTGTAACCATGAGCACAGCATTCCTGGAACTTTTACCAATTGATTCCCACCATTCAGTGCAGAGTCCAGCACATTATAGATGCCAATTAAGTCTTAACTTAATCACATTCAAAAACAGCTCATATACTACTCACCTTGGGTGGGTGTTTACATTAAAGCAGTAAAGCATACGGAGCATCGGGTGTGTAGTCTTCAGTGTTTGTTGCATGTGTAAGCTGGGGATTTCAATTGCATGGCTGACTACTTCCAACTTTAGAAAAAGGAGAGATACCTGCAATCACTCTCATTTAGTTCTCTCCACCCAGTTCCTGGCTTATTGCTACAGATTCCTGCCTGCGATCACTACAGCGCTCCTTCCCATCCTAGCAAAAAGAAACTCCTCAAGGCCAGATTTCATTCTCTCACTCCTCAGCATAGCTGCCAAGATGGCACCAAGATGCCCCCAAATTCCTCCACCCCATCATCAGGGCCCTTGGAGCACTGAGGCATTGGGGAAGTGAGAAGGGAAGAGGGACTGGGAGGCTGGCAGCTCTGAGTCCTGTTACACAATCCGGGGCACATTTCTTATCCTCCTTAAGTCTAACTTAACTTTTTCAGTTGCAATTATGTAACCCTACTTCACATCTGTAGAGAGGTAAACGAGATGGAACTCTGGCATCCCAAGGTAAATGCCTTTAATCAGTAATGCTTTCTTTCTCCTTCCCCCAAATGGCAGTACTTTCTGCCACTTTGTGACATGAGTTTCTGAGGCTGTTGGTCCCAGCAAACCTGTGTCCCAAGGCAGGAGGCAATTGGGTGGCCTAGGCCCAAGGTCAGGCTTCAGGGAGCGAACAGCAGCTGCTCCTGACGAGCCCCCCATCCAAAGCCCACCCCAAGTGCCGAGACTGCGTCTGGCTTATTTACTGCTCTGTCCCCAAGGCCAGCACAATTTGTCGTGTTGGCAAACATGAAGCATAAATGAATCCTCATCTGACCTCCCTGAGTATGGGAAGTGAACAGAACCAGCCCAGGGCCTGACAAACCTTCTACGTCTGTTAAGGGGAAGGTTGTCCTAAAGGAATTCTGCAAAGTCTTGTGAACTCCACCCCCTACTCAGTGATTGGAAACTACAACTCCCAGCAGTACCAGGGAGAGAACTGCAAGGACCCAAGGGTGGAGCTAGCAGGAATTCTAGGACATTGGGGGATAAATAAGACTGTCTGTCTCTGTCTCTCTCTCTGTCTCTCTCTCTTTCCCCGCCCCCCCCCAGCCCAAGGTACTCCAGTTACTTTGTATCCCGCTCTCTTTCCCTGGGTTGTTTCCTATTCCTTTCCCCTTTTGTAAATAAACCCATTATTGACCCTTTTGTGTGTACCTGCAGTATAACTGAATTTTGAATGCACAGGTGAGGCCCCACAGACAGGCAGCCCAGTCCACTCTGGGCTACCCTGTAACACATCCTCTCACCTGGATTTCTTGCCCCCTGCCCTTCCCTCTTCCAGGAATTTTCCCATTATCCTGCCAATAGTGCTTATTCCTTAACTTCTCACAGCAACCTAATTGTCTCACTCAAGTTTGGCCACCCCCCTGATCTCACCCCACCCAACCAGATCACAAGCATCTTGAAGACATGGATTAAGAGGCATGTACTTCTATGCTACCCAACCAAGCTCAGTGCTGGGGATGCAGACACAGGGTCCACTTAATTGAAACACCACGCTGTCCTCAGCAAGCTAATGGAAACTTCTCAGTTGAGAGACGCTTGAGACACTCTCTTTATAGGAAGATGGGATGACTAAAGTTACCTGACTTCTCTAGGGTACAGGATGGGCAACCTGAAAACAGATACCTTACAAGTTCAAATCCTACAGCATTTTCCCCATCACCTTTAAAAAGGGTTCTTTGGTTGTTTTTTGGTTTTGTTTTTTGAGATTTATTCATTTATGCATGCAAGAACTGGGGTACAGGCCAGAGGTAGGGCGGGAGGTGAGAGAATTCACCAGAGACAGAGTGGGGAGCAGAACAGGCAGATTAACTGGAATACTCTGCTGAGGGGAGCAGAGGATGAGGACTGCAGCGCCATGTGTGTGGCTCCCTAGCCAGTGATCAAACTCAAGCTGCAGTGGCTGCCAACAGCTTCACAGCACTGTGCTTCAATCCCTTGTGTCAACAGTTTTTAACCCTTTGTAACAAAAGGGAGGGCCCTGACCCAAGAAAGGGTTCTTTGGCGGTTGATATGTTCATTCCTCCACCAACAAAATCCATACCACTTCACAAGACACAGAATTGAAATTCCCCCTTGTCTGAGCAGTATACACTCCCAAAATACTCTTCTGTGCTGTCATCAGACCCATCGGAGGGGCTAGATCTGCTGCAAGAAAAGCCCTTGGTGTTCATCAAGGAAGCCATTGCCCACCTCCAGCAGAATGGCCTGGGCAAGGCTCTCAAACTACCAGAATCAATGGGGGTGAGGGATTGTGAAGTCCTGACTCTGGACATTTAACATATGATCCAAACAACTGTATTTTTTGATAGATTTCCCCCCATGATTCTGAGATATATGAGACTCGCTGAAATAAGGACAGCTCCCTTGCCTCCAAAGCCAGGGTGTGAACAAAGGGCCTGGTGAGGCTCTTCCGCCATATTTAATGGAAAAGCCCAGTGAGCTAACTTTAAGTCAGCTGGGTTTGTTCCTAGGGGGAAATGGTCTTCCGGCAGCTGACTTGGATTATCTTAGCAGCACTACCTGAAGGAACTTAGTCCCACCAAAGTCCTCATCCCTAACAAAAATGCAGGAGGCTGGACCAGGCGAACATTTGGAGGAGATCCTGACATCGCGAGTGTCGCTCGGCAAGTGACTGTGACCTTCATCACCTCACAGAGGGGCACCTAGGGTCGAGGAGGTTGCCTTACAAAAGCCGAGTCAAGCAAAGAATGAATCTAAACCCTACAGCTCTCATCATGACTTCAATGCCACTCAGTCTGATGTTCAGGCTCACCAGGCCCCATAAATCCCTTTTCTGGCATCTATTCTGGGGAAGACTTTTCAGGGACTTATTATGCAAAGCTGCCTAAGCAAGACGGAATTTATATTGAACCTGGCCATGATTTCTGAGCTGCCACTGGGTGTTCTGATGACATACGCAACTCGGGGTTGAAGTCAAGGGGCTCACAAAGACAGGAGATTGGAGCCAGGAAAAAAGCAGTATGATTCCTCCCAGTAAATACTGCAGGTGTACGGAGACAGGAAGCAGAGGAAAGAGGATGCTCCAGGGCAAGAGGAAGACCTGTAGCTTCTCTCTTACCCAAGGTTTCCTTTCAAATGCCATCTAATCATGGACAAATAATCTGCCCGCTGAGGCTGAAGAAAGTGTAGAACACAACCATCTTTCAAAAGTGAAAACAAACAAAAAGACTACTTTATCCAGGGGGAAGTGTACTAGAAAGAAAACACACACCCATCACAGAAGCTTCCTTGGTTGAGAAGATACCTTTAGCTTCCCTTGCTCACAGGCTGAGTCCTACTGGAACCCTAGTGACAAGCTGGGGCTAGTGTGGCAACCCCAGGCTGTGATCAGCAGTAGAAAGCAGATCACTGATTACATGAACAAAGGCATCCTCAAACTCCTATGTGGCTGCTGGAACACATGGGCCTCAATGCTGCCTTCCCCAGTCAAGGGAATATTGGCCTAGCACGTAAAACCCAAGTGATCTTTTTAAAATGGAAACCAGATCATGACACCTTCTTCCTGAAACTCCTCTAATGGAACCTCACTGCACTCAATAAAATCCTAAGTCCTTCCCATGGCTACAGCAGCCCCTTCCAGACTGTCTGACTGTCTGACCAAACCCATCACTTCATCTTGTCTCCTACTCCTACCCCCTTCCTACTGTACTCCATCCTCGCTGTACTTTTTCAAGCCCCTAATATACCAAGATCATCTCACCTCAGGACCTTTGCACATGCTATTCCCTCTTCCAGGTATACATTTCTCCCAGATCCTCTCATGACTGACTTTCCCAGAGAAATCTTCTTTGACCCATCCTACTAGGCCGCCCTGCTCTTCCACTCTAGTTACACTCTCATATTTTGTCTTATTCTCATAATATCATTATCAGAAATTTTCTGAGGATGTGATGTACAACGTGGTGACTAGAGTTAATAATATAAATTGTATATTAGAAAATGACTGAGTTTAAAAGTTCTCATCACAAGAAAAAGAAATATTGCAACTATGTGAACTGATGGATGTTAACTAGTCTTAAAAGTGATAAAAATTTTGGCCCTCCCTTGTGGCGCAGAGGGTTAAAGAACAGCACTGAGAAGCTTAAGCCACTTCCACATGAGTTCGATCCCCGCCTGCCCCGGAGGTGACCACATGGCGTGGCAGACCTCTCCTGACCCGCCCGCTGCTCCCCTCAGCAGTGTACTTCGTCGATCAGCCTGTTCTGCTCTCCACTCTGTCTCTGGTGAAGCTCTCACTGCCCCTGAGCCTCTGGCCTGTACCCCAGTTCTGTATGTACAAATAAATAAATCTTTAAAAAAAAGTGATAAAAATTTTACAATACACACACATATCAAATAATATGTTGTAAATCTGAAATTAATATAATGTATGTAAATTATATCACAATTTCAAAAACCGGGGAGGTTTGTTCATTTGTTTTCTCTTTGCCTGCTAATTATCTCTACAGCACTAAATTGGGGGCTCCATAAGAGGGTCCTTGTTCCTCTTGCCTACTGCCACTGGATCCCCTGCACAGAACAGAGCGTTTGGCACACCGGAAGCAGTCAGCAGATACCACTAAACAGAAGAGTGAAAGATATAGGCCTAACTACAACAGTTTGGAGGGTAAGGGTACCTGGCCTTCCCAAGGGCAAGAAAGTCACTGCTAAAAGGGAGCACCCTGCCCCCACCAACACAAGGAGTAAGAATCTCACCCACCTTCCTACTTTGGGTCCTCCTTGCTCAATACGCTGAGGTGGCAATGGGTGACAGGAGAGCCCGCTCTGCTGTCAAAGCCCAGATCTCAGTCATAACCCACCATGCCGCACACACACACCTAGTAACTGGAGAGAGTGAGGCCCAGTTGAAAAGTCATTTGTGACATCAGTCACTCTTTTCTATGCCCAAAAAGGACATTCCAGGCCTGATAGAGGCACTGTTTACTGCGGTGTCAGCTGCTGACCCCCAAAGTCCCCGGCCATTTCCCTGGAAGGGATTTCCCTGAATTAACCTCCTCTCCACCTTCTTTCTCAGAGAGCTGATCCATGTTCCTCTCCAGAACTGAGCCTACGGGCAAGGGCAGGAGGGGGTGGGGAAGCATTGCTTGACGGGAAATCAATGGCAACTTGAAGGTCATCAGGAGGGCGCTGTCTCCCCATCATGCACATGCTGGGATGGGATTTGTGGTCCTGACCTCACTAGGGGGCCTCTGGCCTCCTGTCAGAGTTGGTTAAAATCAGCCCGAAGAAGCAAGCACTCTGCAGACCAAAGGCACTCCTGGCCGCCCTTCCAAGGGACGCCAAGCCGAACAAAGAAGCAGAGTCTCATCTAACAGCCACGAGGTTGAGAGTCATCCCCTGTTCCTCTTGGCAGCCCCCTGGGAAAACTGTTTCAGGCTGACTTCAGGTTTGAGAAACACATTTGTAAACTTTTTAATAAGGACGGAATAAAACCAAGCCAAGCATGAAACCGGCCATGTCCCCAGATTTAAGCTCTCTGGGAGAAAAGGTCAAAACATCCTGGGCAGCGAAGAAGTCCAAAACCAAAATCTCAAGTGTACCCTAGAAAATACCCAAATCTGTTTCCTAACTTCTACATCCCAGGACAATGACGAAGGGTGCCAAAGCCTCCACCTGGCTTCAAGGAAGTCTAGTTATCTTCCCATCCCAACAGCCAAAAGGAGACATCACTCAATTTAGAATCCGAGCCTCCTTTTCTCACAGAACCATTTCCCCAATTCTGTTTCCTCTCTTCCTTTTCCCTCCCTCCCTTCCTCTCTCTTTTCTTTCCTTGCTTCCTTCACCTTTCCCATCCACTGTCTTCCTCCCCCAGTCTTTCCACCTCATCAAGAGTCAACATACAGGTCTGAAGCAAAGCATTCAGATCACATCTCCAATCCACAAGTTGAAACCAGTATAAAAATGAGGAAGATGCCCCCTTGACATGTTTATTGAAGGCTATCAGATGGGTGGCAATAGTGGCATGGCTCCCACTTCTTAGGCACTTATGGGTGCCAGGCACTGTTCTAGGCACTTTACATGTATGAACTCATTTCTCACAGAAAATCCCATCTTATTATCCCCCCCATTTCAAAGATTGGGAAACTGAGGCACAGAAAGATTTTTTTTTTATAATATAATAGTTTTTTTAAAGATTTATTTTTCATATAGAACTGGGGTACAGGCCAGAGATGCAGAGGGTGAGAGGATTCACCAGAGACAGAGTGGGGAGCAGAAGTACACTGCTGAGGGGAGCAGCGGGCGGGTCAGGAGAGGTCTGCCTCGCCATGTGGTCTCCTCCGGGACAGGCGGGAATTGAACTCATGCGGAAGTGGCTTAAGCTTCTTAGTGCTGTGCTTTAACCCGCTGCGCCACCAGGGAGGGCCCTATAATAGTTTATTTTTACAACATTTTGTGCCTTTTTCCATCTCAGTTGTAATCCCCGTGGGCTTCCCATCCCCAATGTGCCATCACCATAGTCCAGTGCACTTCCCTCCCCTCACCGTTTTTTGATCCAATTCCCCACACCACCCCCGTAAAATGTCTCTGGTATATAGTTGTTCACTATTAGTATTATTTTTCTCTCCTGGTCTTTTATATTTCTGCTATGAGTGAAACCATCAGGTATTTTTCCTTTTCTTACAGAAAGTTTTAAAAAGCACTGTGAAGACATAAGCCCAGGCAAGTTTCCTTCAGTTCCCCAAACTGCCAAACAGTCCAGAGACATACATTCCTATCACAGAGCCCCCGCTCAATAACTCAAGAACCCCAATATGGGGTTGACTGAAAAGATAATGTTGAGGGAAATACAGATGTTTTTATGAATTTAGAAACCAAATCCATCTTGAATATGAGAAAGGGTGAGGACTCTTAGAGGCCTGTGGTTGTGAACACCCAATGGAGGGAGAAGAAAGCTGCCAGATTACCATAAACTGAATAGTCAGATTTAAGAATCCCAAGGTGTTAGAGATTATGTCTTCTGGGTCCTTTGTTTAATGCCAAGGAAAATCAGTAATCAGAGAGGACAGGAGATTTCCTCCAGCCAGACAGAGGCAGAGCTGAGGTCAGGGCCTCAGAATCAGGCTCCTCATTCTGGGATTTCTCCACTATTTACAGCAGGCCTCCACAAACCACATCCCCTGTGCCCAAAAGTTCTACAAAGTTGTACTGGAAAGTAGCCAGGCCCATTCATTTATGTATTGTCTGTGGCTGCATTTCTGCTACCATGGTGGAGTTGAGTAATTGCAAGGCCTGCAAAGGTTGAAAAATTTACCATCTGGACCTTTTACAGAAAGTTTGCTGATTCCTGGTTTATAGCATAAGCCTTGAACAACGAAAAGACTCCACCCTTGAAATGAAAGAAAATAGAATGGGAGGCCCAAGAGTCACACAGCTTAAGCAGATAGTTTTACAATTATCCCAGCTTGGTACAACTTAATAAAAACCCATAAATACAGCTAATAATAAGGAAAACAAGCACTGGCTCGCCCTACCTATTTAATAATTATTGTTAACCACAGCAAGCAAAACTCATCGCTCTCATCACTGAATTTTTTTCTAGTCTCCCTTAAAAGCTCTCTCATCGAGGAAACCCCATTGGCCAACAGGCCACACAATGCTCCCTATGGTTACAGGGGCCTCATTTCCTCCTGTTGAGTTAAAGACTGTTGCTGAGGGCTGGAGGGCTGACAGGATTCTCCCTGGGGTGCTCTCTTTTGAAAAGGATGATGCCAGAACCTTCCTTGCTCCTCTCTAAATCAAATCAGGAGCAACCAGGCATAGAGAGCCGTATGTTTGGGCTTTTTCTCCCTACTGGGCATCCCCAGCTCGATGACCCCTCTCTCTCCTCTCCACAAAATGAACAGGATCAGCTCCTGGCTATTCTGGTGAGGACGTTCTATCATCCCGTGGAACAAGGGTCTGGGAGTGACCTCTGAGAGGCTGACAGGGGAATGAAGGCCTCGGTTCCAAGGTGAAGTTCGACACTGACAAGCTTCCCAGCACCATTAGGTCCTGGGTCTCTTGTGTCAAGTGGAGAGAATGATCCTTATGCAAAGAACGTGGGTGGAGTCAAATGAAGAGGCAGCCCTTCCTGCCAGACAGCGACCAGTGTCAGCCTCTATGTGATGCGAAGCTTCCCCAGGAACATGCACAGCTGGAGAGGCTTCTACTTACCAGCATTATCTCTGGCAGAGAACTTTGATCAACAGGACCCAGTTTGCATGAAACAGTCACAGCTGGCATGAAGGTGCCTGCGTAATTATTTATTAATAACCCCAGCTTCCCCTCTCAAAAGCGCCTTTACTTAACCGATAAACACTAAGGCTGTTCCATCTACACTGTATGGACTCAGAGGGAGATGAGACTCCCCTCCCCCAGAAGAAAACCATGGCCAGCGATGCCAGTGAGTGAACTTCTAAGAAAGTCAGATCCACTTTGGTCAAGAGTTGGGGGAAGGCCTGGGGCCAGGATGGAACAGAAAGGGCAAGAACAGAGAGGCTGGTGCAGTAGCCCTGCTTCTCCAGCGCCCCTCACAGGGCCTCTCGCTCTGCCTGTATACTTGAAGCAAGTATTCAGGGAATCCAGCCGACGTTTGAGTTCCCTGGGTGGCCCACACTAGGAGAGGAGAGGGCATCAGGGGCACTGAGGGGAGAGAGACGTGCCAACCTGTCCACCTTCTCACCCCCCTGGGACCTGCACAGTCCCAGCCCCCACAGAGTCTGACTTAGAGCACTCCAGAAGTGCTCACGATGTGGCAGTTCAGGCCTCCTTGTGTTCTTAGGAATTCCTCAGTACTGGGACTGTCCCTGTTCCACTAGTCCAGCTGAGTCCCTGGGACGCCCTGGGTCGAACTGTGTTCCAGGACCACCATCTTTAAGAGAGCCCACAGCAAGCAAAGAGAAAGCTCCAGAAGAACCCACGACGCCAGAGGCTGTGGTCACTGGGGGAGGAGACAGGCAAGGCAGCTGGTCAGAGGAAGAGCAGCAAAGAAGGGGGGCGGAGGAGGCTGGGAGACAGAGTCAATATGTGGAGGGCCAGCCGGCTCCAGCGCATGCCCCGGTCATCAATATCCTCCCCAAGGACAGGTTATCTGGGGGATTTATGCTCTCTAATAATTACCTTGCAGAGGGTCCCACTTATCTTACCAGAAGAATCTGCCAGTTGCCAGACTCATAGGATTCTGGCTAATTCCATCAACACTGCACTCCACTCTACCCCACCCCCACCCCCCAGCTCCTGCCCTCTGACCTCTAGGCTTTCCTCACCTCCCTGGCTTAGGGGGGAGTTAAGGGTAGAAGAGTCTCAACAACTTCCAGCAGATTTAAGGGAGCCAAAGGGCTAACAAAGGGATTCGGGGGCTGCCTCTTATTGCTAGACAAGAGCAGGCGGAGGCCAGGCCTGAGAAGTGCAGATTGTGTGCTGCACTGGCTACAGGGGGAGGGAAAGGTCCTGAGGCAGAGTGATCCGGGCGATGCCTGATCTCATGCCATCGGGTCAATGTTGTCCGTCTGTCGTCACACCCCCCACTAAGCCTTCAGTCCCCACTCCAGTCTTCTGATGATACCTCCCTCCAACAGCAGGAGGGAGTCCAACACGGGACTGTGAGCTCCTGGGGAGCAGAGCTGGGTT
This sequence comes from Condylura cristata, assembly GCF_000260355.1. Classification (NCBI taxonomy): domain Eukaryota; kingdom Metazoa; phylum Chordata; class Mammalia; order Eulipotyphla; family Talpidae; genus Condylura; species Condylura cristata. Next base: position 22,366,828 of record NW_004567114.1, on the reverse strand, counting down.
CTCAGCCCTGGCGCTGGCCTGCAGTTCAGCCTTAGCATTAGCACCCCTCTAAGTGGGCCCTGTGGGCCGGGCACCGCTCTGAGTGCTGCCATTCAGCCCTTACAACAAGCCATGACAGAGGTGCTATTAGTATCCCCTATGACACACATGGGGATTAAGCTTCCCTAGACCCAGGGAGGGGCTAGGGCCCTCCCTGGTGGCACAGTGGGTTAAAGCACAGCACTGAGATGCTAAAGCCACTTCTGCATGAGTTCAATCCCCGCCACGGAGGTGACCACATGGCGCGGCAGACCTCTCCTGACCCGCCCGCGGCTCCCCTCAGCAGTGTACTGTGTCAGTCGGCCTGTTCTGTCTGAGCTGGGGCTTAGACAGGCCCAAGGTCTCCGAGGGCACAAGTGAATCAGGACCTGAAGCAGGCAGTCTTGTCTGGGCCTCTGGGCTCTTCAACATGCCACTCTGCACATTCTGGGCATTAGTGCTGCTAATCCCCTGGAAGATTTTGTATTATAGCTACCCACTTGCTTATTCCACACTTTACTAAAACAGTATTTATTAAAGTATTAATAATAGCCAGCAGCTAGAGGTTATAGAGCAAGTATAGGTGCCAGTCACAGGCTCAGAGCTTTCCACTCCAGAGGAAGAAGCTGTTATCAGCTCCCTATTCTACTCCCCAGCCACCTCTCTGCCCCAAAACACCAACCCCCTCCTGGCTCAGGGCCTTTGCACCTGCAGTTCCTGCTCAAGACACGCCCTTCTCCTCTTATAGGACTAGCCGCGTTGTTCCTTCCACTACACTCACTCCCACCTCCCAGAGATCCCCCAAACTCCTAACCTCCAACTCCTTATCTACCTCACTCATTCTTTTCTTAATTTATATTTATTTATATATATTTACATCATTATTCATTTTAAAACAATATATACTATAATGTATACTTCCCCCCAACTATAGACCCCATAGAATTTCCTCCCCCAGTTCCCTTGTGCACCATCATCACAGTCCCCTGTGCTCCCCCGACCCCCTACAGGATGTCTCTGGTTTATAATTGTCTGTGTTTGGCTAGTTTTATTTTATATTGTTATTATTTTTCCCCTATGTATTATTTGGTTTCCTTATATTCCTCCAAATGAAACCATTTGATATTTTTCTTTTTCTTTCTGACTTATTTCACTAAGCATGATCCCTTCTAGCTCCATCCATGTTGCTGCAAATGATATGAGTTTATCTTTTTTGATTGCTGAGTAATATTCCATTATGTATATGTACCCCATCTTCTTGAACCAACTGCACCCCTATGTTTATCACACTCATTCTTTACCACTACTCTGATTCATGACCTTTTGAGCACTTTGCCAACTGTCAAAATTATTGTATTTATATGTACTTACTACCTATCTATAATAGATACATTAAGCTTCCCATAATTACTATAATGTATTATAGATACATTAAGCTTCCCTAGACCCAGGGAGGGTCTAGGGACCTCCTTGGTGGCACAGTGGGTTAAAGCACAGCACTGAGACCCTAAAGCCACTTCAGCATGAGTTCGATCATGGTGACCACATGGTGCGGCAGACCTCTCCTGACCCGCCCGCTGCTCCCCTTAGCAGTGTACTTTTCAGTCGGCCTGTTCTGCTCCCCACTCTGTCTCTAGTGAGTCCTCTCACTGCCCCTGCACCTCTAGCCTGTACCCCAGTTCTATATCCATAAGTAAATAAATCTTTAAAACAAACAAACAAAAAGACTGGTCTAACTTGTTCCACCCTGCATTTTCAGGACCTAAAACTGGGTACAGAAGGCATTCAATAAAAATTAGCTGGAAAATGATGCCCCCACTGGGCCTTACACAATACCTGTTGTCCACTCAACTGGACTCTTCCTGTCGTCTAGCCCCTCCCTCTGCTCTGTCTTCATTTATTAAGCCTTTTAGTGTACAGGTACCTTGCTAAGTACTTTAGTATTTCATGACACCCCATTATGAAGTAGCGAGTATTAGCTCCATTATTCTCATTTATAAAGAAGGAGGCTGAGAGAGTTTCCACAGCTCGCCGAAGACCACGCAGAAGTAGGTTAGGATTCATCCCCTTTCTGCCTGCCTGCCTGGGTCCATGATATCAGCCATTGCGTGCCAGGCCCTCAGTGACAAGGCTCCTCACCCAGTGTCCCTGCATGTCCCAGGGACATGCTGCACTTCTCCCTCTGAGCGCCGGACCCCTTTGCATTGCTTCTCGTGCTCCCCACCGGCCCTTCCAGGGGCTCTCTCCCCAGCACTCCAACCCAAGCTCAGGGCCCCGGGGGTCTGACCTGTGTGCTCAGCCACTTGCCCCTTCCCTCTGCTCCTGCAGCCTAGACCTGTGCGGATGCCAGCCGTAGATCAGCCCCTCCTGCGGGGTCGCTGGGGGTGGCAGCATCCTCTGCCGAAGGTCACAGCCCCTGCTGGGCTGTTCCTTGCCTAGAGCTATCCTTTGTGACCCCTACCTTCCCCCGCGCCCTTGACCTCGTCCCTTTGTCTGTCTCCCTGCCCACACTTTTATAAATAACCAACTTATTAAACACTCCTCAGTTTATTCTGCTCGACTCTGCTGCTTTCTGCCGGAACCTGACTCTACAGCACACAAATGCCACCTGGCCTCTCCACCTCCTCCAGTGCCCCCGCTGCCACTGCCCCCTCCCTGCCCCTGCCCACTGCAGCTGCCCGCTCCGGCCCTTCTTCATTGCCTGGGGTGCCATCTCCCTCCAAGCCCTATAAATAAATGTTGACTCGCTGGTTTGTCCTGGCAGCTTCAATGCTTCGGCTGGGCCCTCCCCACCCCTTTGCTAACCGCTGAGGCAACGGGAGATGGAGAAGTGCTCCTGGGAAGACCTGCAGGGACCATGACAAGCTGTCTGACCGTGGCTGGCATAAAAGCAGAGGTTCTCAGTTCCCCTTTACTGGGACCAGGCTTCTGCTGTGCAGGGTGTTGGGGAGACCCTGCAGGTGGTGGGCTGGTAGCTCAAATCAAGCCAGCATCACAGCTTCAGGAATCACGATCCCATTTTTCCAGCAAGGGCTCATGGTGGATACCACACTCATCTGCCATTTGCCCATTACTCTGCTATTAGCAGATGAGGAAACAGAAGTTCAAAGAGGTCAGGGAACTGAACCAAAGGCACAGGCGATAACACAGGTGGCAGGACTGGGCAGAGGATGCAACCAACCCCCAGCGACCCCGCAGGAGGGGCTGATCTACAGCTGGCATCTGCACTGGTCTAGGCTGCAGAAGCAGAGGGAAGAGGGCCAGCCCAAGTTCACAGGCTAATTTCCCACCCATCCATGCTTCCGGAAGCTAGTTCCTTCATCTGTAGGAGGCCCGCAGACTTGAACCTTGTCTAGACAGCAATTCAGAGATACTGGCCACCCACCCACACTGGGGGTCAGGTGGAGAGAGGGATGGGCAGAGGAAAAAGAGGGGAGGTCTCCACGCTGCCCCACTTTTCACCTTGCCCAAGGGGTCTGGTGTCCCCTGACCACAGCACACAGACTGGTCCAGGGCACTGGATCTTGTCCCAGCTGCGCCTTCCTGCAGAGCCTGCAGGAACCATGTGCTGTCCTTGGGCACACACCAGCATTTCTGCAAAACACGCCCAGGCCTGGATCAGTCACCAGGAAACTCTGGAGGAGAATGGGGAGGGCGAGAGGCAACCAGGCAGCCATGAAAGAAAGGACATTCCTGCAAGAGGAGCCCACTGTGCTTCCTCCCCTCCACCCCGCAGCCGCAGCCGAGATGCATGTTTTCCACAAACACCCGTCAAGGACTAACAGGCTTTTTCTTTTCTTTTTTTCTTTTTTCTTTTTTTGCATTAGGAAGCAATGGCAAAGAAGCCACATTTCAGTCCTGGCTCCCCTGGGTTCCTGGACAACCTGGCTCGGCACAGGCTCTTGAGCCCAGGCGGCATGACTGCTGGTCAGCTCTCCTTCCCCAGGGGAACAAGGTGCCCCAGGGCCCCACAGCAGGGACACCTGCTCCTCCAGACCAATCCACCCCCACTTAGCCAGGCTGTCGCCATGGCCCAGTCTGATGTGTCCTGACAGGACAAGGTCCAATTAGCAGAGGCCACATCCAGTGACCCAGGGTGAGATGTGGCCCAGAGCTCCAGAGCTATCCTGAATCTCCACTCCCCCATGCCCTCCAACCCTTAAGTCATTGATCTGACATCTCTAGGTGAGTGACTCCCACGACATGGCACACACTGGTAACCATCCAGAACAACGTGCTTAGAAATCTAGCAAAACCCTATGGCTAAAGCACGAAACTGGGTTCCATCTCAAAATCTGTCCCACACTGAACTGAAATACTCTCACTCCCATCAAGCACACTCTCTATCCCTCCCCTTTAAATGCCAAAACTAGTCTCCCCTAAAGATAGAAGGATGGCAACATGATTAGACTTAACTAATAAATGGAGAAACTGAGAATGAAAGAAAGAAAACCAATCAAAGGCCTTGCTCTCCCCACTACTGGGTATGACGTGATAAGCTGAGGGGGCTTTGGAGAGGGAAGAAAGTAAAAGCTCTGGGCACCAGCTGTCGGGCAGGTGAGTGGAGCGAGACATCAGGGATTATCTGGAGAAGCTAGCCCAGCAGACACTGCTAAGTTGGCAAAGGCATTTCTGGGAACGAGGGGAACAGCCAGGGCTTCTAGCCTTCTGTTCGGTATGAGCCACGAGGCTCACCATGATCAAGTCTCACCTCTCTCACAAAAGCAAGACATCCCAGAAAGCTGAGGGGAACAAGAGGGTCAAACCAGCTGCCAGTCTCTTGGGAATTTGGGTCATTGCTAGGCAGGCAAAAGCCCTATGGGTTCCTCCTGGAGCTTTACTAACTTAATTTCCATCACTACTCTTCCCCCTGGCCCTTGTCTCTCTTCCACATTCAGGGAGGAAGAGGCAATCAACCAACAAGCCCACACCCATCCTGGACTGCCAGTGGAGCCATCTGGAGCACCCAAAGATGGGGTGAGAGAAGCCACCGGGGAAAGAGAGGCCTTCAGAATCGCCCTCCCCACCTCCTGCTCAGGGTCTGGGACTCTGCTGGACAGGAGACACCAGCAAATTCTGCAAGAATTTAGTTGGGCCTGCAGGGAGAGCCTGCTGAGTAATGCTAAGGAAGACAGACAGCGCCATGCTATCGCTGCACCTGCAGGAGCAAATTCCTCCAGCTGGAAAGTGCTGTCTGGCGAGGTTTCCCAACAGCCCCCAAGTCTCCCTGCCGCCTCTGCACAGGCTTCCTGAGACTGCCACTGGCCCTCTAGGCGAAATCCATGTAGCTGGTATGAAAAGCCCTTCATTAACTACATCTGTGAAGTCCCTTTTACCAAATATTCACAGGCTCCAAGAATGAGGACACCTTGGGGGAGGGAACCCAAAAGTTGGTTCTGTGCACAGCACCTTTGGAAACTGACACAGCAATGGTGAGGGATTATGGGAAATAAAGTTCAGAATCTTGAAAACACCTCATTTTGTGGCAAAATGTAAAGTGTACAGCGCACAATGCCCAAGAGCATGGACATTGGACACAGCTCTGACTCCACCTCTCGGTGCTTGGAGCATCTATTTCCCTAACTGGAAGTATCAACCTTGCAGGATCCTTGTAAACTGAGGAATAAAAACTCAAATTCACCTGGGAGCCTTCGCTCCATGCCTGGCACACAGCAAAGATTCAGGAAATGACGGTCTTTGAGCTTCCCACTAGTCTTGTTATCTGTTATTTGGACCCTGTAAGTTCCCCTCCTAAACAAACCAGCCTGACATGAACTACTTGACTGGCAACAACTACCAGCAGGCCCTGCAAGGCCCCAGGAACCAAAGAGGCCACCCAGGCCATGCAGATTGACCCCACTCATGCTGAGGCCTGCAGGGCCTGCCCCTGAGGAGACGTTCAAAGATCTAGGCTTTGATTGTAATTTCCTAATCAGAAACTGGTGCCGATACAGTGGTCTCAGTTTGCCTTCTACAGAAAGTGTGGGCGCCAAGCCCCCCTCCGAAACTGGCACTTCACTCCCCTACATGCTTTTCTTTATACACAAATGTATGGTGATCAGTTTGGACTACAGGTAACAATCAACAACCCGCCATCGTCAATCTCTCTGGTTTCCCATTTTGTAGATGGGCAAACTGAGGCAGCGAATAAAGAAATAAGGATTTCATCCTAATATGATAACATTCTAAGTCATTTGAGTCTAACACTGAAGTATCTCAGGTAAGACTGAAAAACAAAAGAGTTTTAGAATTTAAATCTCTATGACTTTAGGAAAATTACATAACTGAACACCTCATTCCTCATTTGTAAAAGGACACAGGAAAATTTGTCTCTTGTAATATTGGGTTTATGTAGTATTTACTATCTCTTCAATACTGTCCTAAACATTGTATGCATATTACTTCATTTAATCCTTACAATTCTGTGAAGGTGATATTACTATTTCCACTTTGCTAAAAAGTAGGCTTCTTGAAGGTGCAGGGAAGTTTTTCACATCTTCAACCCCTCACTCAAAACCTTGTGAGTGAGAAATAAAATTAGAAGTATTATTGCTGATAAAAAGAATTTAGAGGTCAATGGAACCCAGAATCATCCCCAAAAGATTTTGTGAAGTTAGAAACGACAAAGTAGGCAAAGTAGACACAGAATTAGAGAAAGGAGGAAAGAGAGAAGTCAGACCTTCCCAGGGGTAAGGTACGGTGTGAAGTAAGAGAAGTTAAGGCATATAAGAGATAAGACTAAGCGCCCAAATAGGAGACTAAGTAAAACTGCTTTCCTGCAGCTGAAGAGCTTCCTAGGATACACTGGCTTGCTTTGGCAAATAGAACATAGTGGAAGTTAGGCTCAACCAGTTCCAAGTCCTGGCCTCAAGTGGCCTCACAAGCTTTGACTCTGCCCTCCTGGAATCCTGCCTAGTTGCTTGGCATAGGAACAAGCTTGGGCTAGCCTGCTGAAGGATAAGCAGAGATCGGAGTAGAGATAAGCGCTGCTGGCTGAGACTGTTCTTGCAAACAAGGCAGTCCAGGCCGACCCAGCAGCTGACCACAGACAGTGAGCCCAGCCAAGATCAGAAGAACCACCTAGCTGAGCCCAATCAAACAGGCAACCCACAAATAGTAAGCAAAAGAAAAGGTTGCCACTTGGGGTCACTATGCTTTAGAGTGTTTTGGTAAGCAACAAAAATAATAGGAAACAATAAATGTTTCATGAAGAAAGTATTAATTCAATCATTCAGCAAGACTGAGTTAATGAATGACTGCTGGAAAGCTAAAACTCTCATATGATTCTACGGAGATATTTTCATTTAAGGAATATTTTCAGATTCCTAAAATCTGTGATTAGCCCCAACTAAAATTAGGGATTGGGTTTCCAGATGCCTAGTAAAAAGATCCATTGTCTTTTTTCTTCACATTCAACATTCTTTTTCACCAAATTTAGTGAAATAAAAAAGAAAGTTTCACATAAACATTAATGTAGGGTGTTGTGATTAAAAAACTAGACTTATTTAAAGATCTGGGTACTAGCCTTAGTCTCCCAAGAATCATAAGACCTTGCTAATTCTCTTAATTACCTTTTCTACATCTGTAAAAATGTAAAGAGGTTAAGGGAAAACTGCCTTTCCCTGTCAGCCTCCCTGGGTGTCTGCTGTATCTGAGAGTGAATAAGGCCCCTGTGTTCTCCACCATCAATAATTATACTTCCTCTCTAAGTATTATGTTTTTAGTTACTGACAGTTTTGAGTATTTTTATATATATACCCCTTTAAGAACTCCATTTATGCTTCTTCTATCTTCCTTTCAGTATTACACCTGTGATAGATATTTTCAACAACACCAAAAAAAAAAAAAAGGCAGGAAACAGTTAAAATGATCCTTGGTGGTGATAGAAAACTGTTGCTCAATCTAAAGAGCTGGCATTTCTGGCATGGAGCATAATACACATGACTAGGGTCAGACCCAACACCTGTGCCTGATTTACTCTCTGGGACCAAAGTTCCAATGAAGAACTTAGGGCCCCCACCAGGACACACCAGGAGTGCCAGCTGCTCAGTATGTAACGTGGTGCCCCTCCCTTCCAGTAGCTTCTGCCCAGGACTCCAAATTCTAAGCATGGCTCTTCCAGGATCTCAGTTCTTGCTTGGGTCAAGTCGTGGGGTCAGTGTAACTATATTCTGAACCCAAGTCTGGTACATCTGACAGGAAGCCCTTCACTGTGGCAATTCCGTCTATGACAGAACCAGGTTGGAAATTGTAAGCACTTTGGGACTCTCTTGGGTTATGATCCTCCTGAGAAACTCCCAAAAGTCTGAAAACCACAGTTCTGGTGTAAGTTTCTGGTTTCCATACCCAAGTGTCTCCAGAATGTGCAGAAGGTGGTACAAAACCATCTTTGCCGACTAAGCACGATGACGTCTTCATCCTGTGCATGATGGGAGTGGACAAAGGCTGGAGTAGCTGCTACTTGCTAATATTCTGACAGTTTTGAGTATTTTTACATATATACCCCTTTAAGAACTCCATTGGGGCATGGGTCTGAAGGGTGGGCAGCTGTGGTCCTCTCAGTCTCCTGGGTCTGGGCCCACAGGGTGATTTCAAGAGCCGAACTCTCCATCAGCCCATCCTCTCTGTGGTGGGTGTGGGATGTCTGCCTACCAAACCACCTTTCTACCTCCTTCCAGTAAGACCTTCATTTTCCTCCAGGGAGCCAGCTCGTTACTATAATCAGTTAAGTAAAATCACATCCCCTCCCATCACTCAACTATCAAGACCCTGGTCAAGGAGAAAACCACCTCCCGGATCTTGGCCACCTCAAGAGGGAACACATGGCCTAAGGCAGGCAAATTTGGGCCAATCCTGGAACTTCTGAGGCAAAGAGGTGCTTCTTCCTTTTGGTATGGAAAAATTGATAAAAATGTTGACCTGAAGCTGCTGGGAGACAGCCACACAGCAGGCCTGTCTGCAAAGGGAGTCAAAGTAAAGAAGAGCAGAACTGGGAGAAGAAGGGGAGATGGAGGGAATCCAGATGACCTGGTTGAACCCCTGACCCCAAGTGAAGCAGATGCATTCCTGAGCTTTTAATTACATAAGCCCATACATTCCTCTTGGTGCTTAAGCAGTTTGAGTTTCTCGCCATTTGCAACCTTAAAAAAAAACCTGACTGATGCACATTCCAGAGTTTGGTCTGACCCACAGACCCTACACAGGCTGAGGAAGAGGCAGGAGCCCACCCAAACACCTCTAGGCTGCTGAGTCAATTGCTCTGTAGACAAAGATGGTTCCCTGTGGTCATCAGGCATCCTATAGCAAACCTGAGAAGAGTCAAAATCAGAGAACACTGAAGACAGCAGCTCAGCGGACTGAATTCTCTAGCTCACCACAGTCCCCACCATTCCTTATTATCTTTACCAAGTCCATCTTTCTCATTAATTTGTCTGCCTGATTCCTTTGGGTATATAATTTACCATCCCTCAATGCACGATGGACAGATGAATGGGTAGATGGGAGGATTCACTGATCAACCAGTAGATGAATTAATCACCAGTTGGCAGATGGACAGACACAAAAATGGTTACATATTTGCCAAGGAAGCCTGCATACAAATAGGCATAAGACAAAGACTATGCAGTCAGAGAACTACTTGATAACGTGAGAAAGGGAATAACCACAGACTTATTCAATGGGGTTTTGGTCTTTGGAATAATGGAGGGGGGAGGTCACTCTCTTGGTAACACTCCGCCAGCCAGGGTGGTTAACACAACTCTACCAAGCCTGTAGTGTGAGGAGAAGCCACTCCTGTCATTCACAGGCCGCTGCATCAGATGAAGCACGTGTGCGCGGCAGGCAGCAGTCTCTCCCCAGTCCCAGCTTCTACTCGGATCTGGGCAACACTCACAGAAACAGAAAGAGCTTCAGAGAATACAGTCCTGGCCCTGGAGTAACTGCAGGCAGATGTCCACAAATGTATCCATGAGGCTCTGGCCTTGAAACAAGAATATGAGAAGTCCAGTGGGGGGACTGTAAGTGGCTCAAAGAAATGGGGGGTGGAGGGGGACCAGAAAGAGAGCAGTGGTAGTGACCAAGGTCAGGCCATAATAAGGCCTCTCCCAAAGCCATCTGGTTGAAGGCATCACTGTGGCCTTGGGGTTTCAAACAGAACCACTGTGGGTGGGTGTGTACACTCACGTTCTGCTCACTCCTCTGTGATGACACCTCCCCTTTCATTGTGTAAAGTTGTCACAAAGTTCTGAGTGAAAAGTCCTTCCAGGAATTGCTAAGGAGAGATCCCATAATCAGATGGGTTCAGTTGTCTCTGTTCAGGATGTGGGGGCCCACTGAGGACAGACCAGGAAGGCAGCCCCAAGCTGAATGTGCCTGGACAAGACCTGATCCTGGTCGGTACGCCACCCCAAAAGATGTGTGCTGCATCTCACTACTCCTGAGAGCCAGGGAATGAGACATAGAACAGTGGAAGGAAACAGAGTGACACACATAATTACACTGCGGACAAGAGAGGGTAGCAACTCAGGGTAAGAAGTACTGGCTCTCTTGGGAACAATCCTTCATGGTGGATCCATCCCTGCCGGGCCTCCAGCATCAGGGTGACTGCTCCGGCGTCAAGAAAACCATGGAAAATACATTCCGCCCTCCCTGGTAGTGCAACGGGTTAGGACGCAGCACTGCAAGCTGGCTGCAGCCACTTCAGTCCGAGTTCGATCCCCACCCCGGAGGTGACCCACATGGCACAGCAGACCTCTTCTGACCCACTTGCTGCTCCCCTCAGCAGTGTACTTCCTCAATCTGCCAGTTCTGCTCCCCATTCTGTGTCTGGTGAAGCCTCTCGCCACCCCTGCACCTCTGGCCTGTATGCATAAATAACTAAAATAAAATCTTTTAAAAAAGAAAATATAGTCCCACTGAGGGCAAAGAGAGTGACACCAACAAAAGCAGCAGATGGATGCAGATGCCCCCTACTACCCAAGAGTATAGCACCTCATGAAAACCTTCCTAAACCAAATGGCATAAAGGAAAAAAGTAACTACCCTTCATTTCTGTGGAATATTTTTGAGTGCTCCCAGACCCCAAAAGTAACCTATCAAATCATAGCGAATAGCACATAGCACCTAAAATAACACTAGCATACAGTAAAAGCAGGGATGATGTGATAAACACACAGCCTGTGTACAGTACTTCAAGGAAGGAGCTTGGCAATGACACCCTCACGCCGTGAGGTCCATGCGGTCTCTACATTGGCCACTGCAAAACCACCACCAAATGCAGGCTTCGGTTTTCACGTTTGGTCACAAAGCAAAAAAATCCTCTTTGAAATTTTGTTCTGCAATATTCTTTCTGTCAAGGTAACATTTGACTACGACACTATAGATTTAGAGGAATAGGTTCACTCCTCATGAGATATATTTTACCACCCTATGCCCACCACCAAATTACCCATAATCCTCCACCACAGTCCACTGGGCTGTCCCCAGCCCTCCAGCCTCCTCCTCTAGGAACCTCAACCTACAGTCAGATCTCTAGGTTTCATTTTGGTTTGGTTTTGTCTTTTGTCTTTGCTTTGTTTTGCTTTTGTATAGTCCACATAGATGTGGAACTGTATGGTATTTGTCTTGATTTCACTTAGCATATCACCACCAATTCCATCCATGATGTTGCAACAGACAAGATTTCATCACTTTTTTTTTTCCTCTAAAGATTTATTTATTCATACAGAACTGGGGTACAGGCCAGAGATGTGGAGGGTGAGAGGATTCACCAGAGACAGAGCGGGGAGCAGAACAGGCAGATCTATGAAGTACACTGCAGAGGGGAGCAGCGGGCCGGTCAGGAGAGGTCTGCCGCGCCATGTGGATTTCTGGGCAGGCAGGAATCGAACTCATGCGGAAGTGGCTTAAGCTTCTTAATGCTGTGCTTTAACCCGCTGCGCCACAAGGGAGGGCCCGATTTCATCACTTTTTATAGCTGAGTTGTATTCCATTGTGTGTATACACATCTTCTTTTCCTCTCTCTTTCAGTAGATACCCAGGCCATTTCCATACATTGGCTATTGTAAATTGTGCTGCAATGAAACTTACAGTCCTTCAATTTGGTGTTGTGTATTTTCAATAAATACCGGGGAGTGAAACTGTTGAATCGTATGGTAGATCTTGTTTTAAAATCTGAAAGAACCTCAAACCATACTGTTTCCCATAGGGACTAGAATAATCTACATTCCTGACAGCGTATAAAGGATCCTTTTTCTGCACATTCTCACCACACTTGTTGTTTCTAGGTTTTTTGATACAGGCCGTTCTCTTGGGCATGAGGTGGTATCTCATTGTGGCTTTGATTTATTTCAGTCATTTAAAAACAAGTACTCTTTAATGTAGGTCTTCCGTAGAAATGAGCAGTAGAAAGAGAACTTTTGAAAACCAGGGGATACCTGCACCAGTAAGCAAATGCTTCCTGTTGTGCTGCCATCGGTCACAGCCGGGTGTGCAGGACTGTCCTGCCCTCTGGGTGGAACACTATGAAACACGTGATCTCTGGTCTTACTGCACGTGTATTTGAGAGAAACTGCAGAACATGCAAATGTATAGTCATAAATTGTATACAACCTGGGAGTCTGGAGTCATCGATTCTCCTACTCTGTGGCTTTGGAACTGAAACCCACCTCTGAGTTTCCTGGGTTGGAAACTCAGACATCCTCATCTGTAAAGCAAGAGCCCCTCACAGTTTGTGGGTTCTTCGAGTTCTGGTCTGAGACTAGTCAATCCCCAAGGGTCACCCCCTGTGCATGGGCCATGCTGGGGCAGGTCGCACCCACAGAAAGATTCAGTCACCTCCTCATGTGGGAGCAGCGATGTGAGCACCAACCTCCATGTCAGCACACCTCTCCAGGCAGCCTGTGCCCAAGACTTGCTTTGATTGACCTCGAGGTGTTTGTTTTAACTTTCCAGGAGGAAGGAATTTGGATTCCTTTTTAAATATATACAAAGGGAATGCATTTGTTTCTTTTACAGAATGTATTTTCAGATACAACTGGTGAGCAGCAAAGCTAAAGACTGCTCTTTTCTCTGGGCAAGTGTGAGTGTTATTCCTCCATGGTGATTTCTCCAGAGACCACAATGAGCGATCTTTGTTTCTCATCTCTGGCCCGCCTCAGTTTGATATCCTGGCCATCAGGGACTGTCATATCCTTCAGGACCTCAGTGCTCCAATAACTGAATCCTGCCATCTTTACCCCAGAGGAAGGGTGGGGTCCCTGTACCACTTTCCACCTCTCTACCCACACCCACCCCAACTTGTAAGGCCACCAGATAAAATACAAGTCTTCTCATTAAATTTGAGTATGAGATAAAAGAACGTATTTTTGTAGGGTCCTCTCTGGTAACACTGGGGTTAAAGTATCAGCTATCAAGCTATCACCAGCCACTGCAACATGAGTTCTATCCCCGGCCAGGGAGGTGACCCATATGGCGCAGCAGACCTCTCCTGACCTGCCCATTGCTCCCTTCGGCATTATGCTTCATCAATCTGCCTGTTCTGCTCCCTACTCTGTCTCTAATGAATCCTCTCACCCTCCATACCTCTGGCTTATACTTCAGTTCTTACATGCAAAAATAAATAAAAATAATTTTTTTTCTTAAGAATGTAATTTTTTAGTATAACATTCACCTTCCCATACAGGTAAATGATAGGTCCTTTCTGAAGATTATAAAAGGTTCTCCTGTCCTTCAAACTTGAGTTCACAGTGTTCCTTGGTGCCACATGAAAACTGCTCCTGCCTTTTGCAGGGTAACCTATAAAGGTCACAGCTTCTGAAGCTCAAGGTAACAAGGAACTTATGCTGAATGAATGATTGAATGAATGTCTACGTTATCCAATATGTCCCAGGAATTATCATGAGCTTTGTGGTACAAAGGTTTCTTACACCACTCAAATGAGGAACATTTGACCAAATGACCTCCGAGGTCATCTGTAATACTATCAACCCTGGAGTCTGTCATCCTCAGGCAAATCACATCACTGAAAGAATCTAAATGCTTCATTCAACATCCTTGCTCAGCTCCTGTGGGTGGAGTCTCCAGACTGTGCTCAGAACCCCAGGAGAGAAAGAGGAAGAGAAGCTCATGTGGGAACTCAGTGAAGAACATGAGGCACAAACAACAGGGGGTGGGGTGGTGGGCAGAGGTGGGTGAGGATCCAAAGAAGGAAGAAGAAAAACGATTTAAGATGAAGCATGGCCAGCCAGGACACACACACTCACACAAACACCAAGCTCCTCCTTCAGGCCCACGCATAGCACCCCTTCCAGCCCCATCCCATCATTCTACGACAGTGCCTCTTTGTGGGACAGAACAATAGGTACATTATGCCAACCTATAATTATCCTAGGAGAAGCCATAGTGAAGTCAAGGCATTACGTGAACACTGGAATACTGGATGCCATCCCACAAGAATAACAACGTAACAACAACAATGTGCAAAATCTCTAATTTAAATCAGGATTAAAAGCTGCCCAAGCCAGTATCCCTTCACATTTATATGAAGGTGATTTTTTTTTCTTTTTACATAATTATTTAAATACAAGCCCTTCTTTCATGGAAGTGGTAAAGTATTGGGAGGGTGCGATGTATTTTTTTTTTTTTTTTCAGTAAGGAGGCAGAAAGTAGAAATGGCATGAGAATGCACTGGGTCTAGACTAGGACCCGTAGGGACCTCAACTATCTCTCAAAGGTGGTTGACTCTGATCTACTTAGTGAACCCATTCCATTAATAAAAAGATTTCCTTTTGTCTCCAAAGAGTCTCTCCTCCTCCCCAAGCAGCCTCAGTGATCTCGAAAAATGATTCCCTACTCACTTGATCCAGAAAGCCCTACGTACAAAGTCATGCAAATAAAGAGGTTCAAATCTTTGTGCCCATTGTAAGAACAGTCCTGAAGCCACCCAAGTCATGGAGGTGTGCATACCCAAAGAGCCACCAAGTAAGGGAAGGATGCCACTCTTCATGCCATGCTGTCGTCCCCATGGTGGAGTTGACAGCTGTGCCAGGCCAAAGAGAGGAGCTGCACACAGGGTTGGGAGCCCAGAAAGAATACTGAATCTTTACATGCTTAAAAATGCAGAGAGTAATGACAACTGTAGATTCTCTGGTCATCAAGGGTCATCAAGAAACAAAGCCCCCAAGATGTGCACGGAACTTATAAAGCTCATGGTTGGATTACGCCAGTCTCCCACCACACTGAAATGACCCTTGTTGAAAAGATTGTTCCTACACCAGAAGAAGAGTTTGCATGTAGAAAATGATATCCCAGAAGAAACCTAAGAAACAGAAATGTACAGCCCCAGAATAAGTTCAGCATAAAATAAATGGAAGAAAAGTAAAAAAGAAACTAGTCTCCAGGGACATTAGCATAAAATACACAGGACCCTAGGTGGTGTTGTGGGAAAAGAGTGGCAAAAAATCACAATGCCAGAATTCTCATCTCTCTGCCATAATTAGCTATCTCTTTGGCTAGCCAATACATGCATATTCCATATCCGCCACACGCAAGGCCTTGAGCCTAGTGACTGAGGGAAATAACGAAGTAATCATTTTCCTCTTTGAGCATCTCTTGAGTTTCCTTCTAGCAGCCCTGGAGACATGTGCCTCTAAATTCAAGGTACGGGCCGCCTCGCCTGGACCTGCCTGCACAGGTCTTCACGGAGGAAGGAGAGACGTGTGTTTCAACAACACTCTAAGAAGCCTGAGTTCACAGAACAAAGGAACAGAAGACACACGTTGTGAGCAGAGTCATGTGAAAACCAAGCCTGTCTTTAAAACATGTCTCTAGATTCTGAGATATATCTCTTCCCTCTAAAGCGGATCCCGCCTCACTAACTCGGCCCCGGAAGTTCCGCCTCCTCCTGACTCGGTCACAGCGTCTTACCTCTCAGCCACCAGGGCGCCTTCCCCTCCACCTTCTGCGAGCACAAACCCAGAACTACACGGTAGTTCTTTTGTATCATCCGCAGCCCTTTCTAGCAATGACTCAGACTCCTCTTGTTTACAGAAAGCTGCTCAAATATGAGCCTATGTGTTCTTACCCTCAGCCGGTAACTGTTCTTCCTCAGAAGCTACTTTTCAGTAGTTACTAATTTTCTCCTTGTCTCACCAAATCTAATGGCCATCTCTTGGACATCACGCAGCTTGACCAACATTGGACACTATTAACCATGTACTCCTTGGAACTCTGAGAAACTTAATTCTACTTAGTCATTTTGTTCTCTCAACAAAAGTTCCTTGCATCCATCCTGTGTTGGAGGACAGGGGAGGGTTAGGAGAGAGTAAGAAAGGGAAGCAAGAACAAGACCCAGTCGCACCCCTCACTGAACTCCTCCCTATCTACTCCGACACCTCCAGTTCTCACCTAATACTCAGTCCCCTTGCAAGAGCAAAGGTCAGTCGTGCAAATTTTGGAAAAGCATTTTACACTGTGATCATTTCTTTCACTGGGAAGGAAAGTCTCGCTTTACAATCAACAGCATTCTAGAAGCATGGAATACATCTAATGGAAGTATAGTAGATTCCATCCATAAGTTTTAGGGGAGCAACCCCCCCTGGGACAGTTGAAAATTAACAGACAACTTTTTTGACTCCTCCAAAGCTTAACTACAAGTAGCTTGCTGGTGACAGGAAGCTGTACCAATGTTTGTGCTTAAACAGTTGGTCAACACATGTTTTGTACGATCTATGCATTTTATACTTTTGCACATTTTATATACTCTGTGCTTACAATAAAGTAAGCAAGAGAAAAGAAAGTCATAAGGAAGAGAAAATAGACATACAGTACTGCTCTGTATTTACTGACTTCGTCAGTTTACAGGAAAATCCATTTTGAACCTGTGCAGTGAATCAAGGGGTACCTGAACAGCAAGTGACCCCTGAAATGGGCCATGATTTCGTGTCATTACCACCCTCAAGAGCTCCCCTCTCTGACTCGCTCTCCCTTAGCACATTGCTTGTGTTCCTTACAACACAGTTAGTGGTGTCAGCTGTGAGTTCGGGAGAATGCAGACGAGATTGGCCTCTCTTTCCTTCCCATACTGAGCAGTGCTGAAATGCAGTGGGAGCAGGGATCAATTTAGCACAAAATCTCACTTCTAACGCTGTTCCTCACAATGATGTGTCTTTGGAAAACTGTCCCCAGGTTTATTTCTCCTACAACCCAGGGGAGAGCTTGACTGCCTGGGAGTCCAGGGGGTGAGTGTTGTCTGACCTCAGACATTTCAGAGGCCACCTATGCTCCAACCGTAATATCCAGGCAAACCCACAAGCTGGGACATCCAGGAGCCTGGCAACAAACACTTCATCTATCCAGACACAACTAAATGAGTCTGTGTCACTCAATAATTCTGCACTTGCTTCATTTACTCACCGTATGCCCTTGGGTAGACTCCTTGGGCTATCCCTTCCTGTTTTCCCATCATAAAATAAGATTAAAATACCTGTCTCAGGGGCCCTCCCTGGTGGCACAAAGGGTTAAAGCGTAGCACTATGAAGCTATCTGTAGCCACTTCAGCATGAGTTCAGTCCCTGGCCAGGCTGCTGATCCACGTGGCACAGCAGACCTCTCCTGTCTCACCAGCTGCTTCCCTCAGCAGTGTATTTCAATAGATCTGCCTGTTCTGCTACCCACGCTGTCTCTGGTGACTCCTCTTACTTATGCATGCGTAAGTAAATCTTTAATAAAAAAAAAAAAAAACTACACCCGTCTCAGGATTATTGTGAGGATTTGACAAACAAGCACCAAGGAAAGTGACTGGTGATGTGTTTAAAATGCAGCAGAGCCTCAATAAACACCCCTCATCCTAGGGCCC
>NW_004567114.1:22332318-22348317 GCF_000260355.1 Condylura cristata | reverse complement strand
CCTCATCCTCACTACTAGGGCTCCGACCTGATGCAGGGCCCCCTCATCCTCACTACTAGGGCTCCGACCTGATGCAGGGCCCCCTTTGTAGTGGCTGGCTTTGGCAGAGGCCTTTTGATGAAGCCTAAAACTCAAAACACTGAATTTTCAGGTACTTAACAAAAAAAAAAAAACAGGTAAAGTGAGACACTGACATATTCCCTCCTTTTCTGAGGTCACCACACCACACCCTCATCAACTCAGAGAAGGGGGGAGGGGGCTGCAAGTGGAGTAAGAATCTGGGCAGGATGAGAAGTAGGAAGAAGGAGCATTCAAGCTGGACAAGGGGCTGGAAGATCAGAACTGGAGTAGGGTCCAGGTCAGAGGGTAGCAGAAAAGAGATGAAATTTAGGATTATCTGACTATTCAGATTCCTCGTTTTATTTTTTCACCATCCACCCCGCCCCCGCATCATCAAAGGGTCCTGCTTCCTGAAGCAGGAGCTGCAGGGCAAGAGGAAGAAGAAACCTAAACCCAGTCGGCATTATTAAGTAACAAGATATTCTGAAGCAAATAGTAGAAGTCACTCTACTGGCCAAATTCGCTGGTCCTTTTGCACAAGTGGGGCTGGCCAGAGGTTCTAGTAACTAGCTCAGTATGCAGGACATAAAATGCCCAGTGCATTTTGCATTCCAGGGACAGGAGTTTTCCAAATTAAAATTTTAATAGTGTGTGAAAATAGTTCACCATTTACTTTTAGGATGAGGTAGTGTTTAGAATGTCAGCCTGGATATCCAAGCCAGCACTTTTAAGGATGTTGTCTATTCCAGCAGGGGGAGGGGAGGGCCAGCTTGTTGCTTCTCTCCAGGTCCCTGAGACCTTGAACCCAGAGAGAAGGGGTCTGAACAGCTTTTCCTACCTGGAAACCAGCCAGAGATCTCTGGGCTTACAGGATATACATTCCATTCCCGAAGCTGTGACTTGGACTCAAAAACTCAGGAATAATCCTGTTGATCTGGGTCCCAGCCCCGACCACACTACCAACTTGCTGTGCAAATTCTGGCAAGGGATTCGCAAAGCTTTTCGTGCTCATCTGGTCCTTCTGGGTAAGCCAGAGGACAGGTGCCTTTCCTTTCTTAAAGCGGAACTGTTCACGGAGCACTCTTCTCAACTCGGAGGCCCAGGGTTCATGCTTTCATGGCACTTACACTCTGGCTCCAAGGTCCCAGGGCTCCTGAGAAACCACCAAGATGCACCCCGCGTGAGGTGCTTGTATAGCTCAGAAAAGGGATGGGGTGGGCTCCGTGGCTAGGACTTAAAGCTTGTGGGCCAGTAACTGCTACCCAGTCAGTAACGGGACAAGAGACATCTTGCTTCAGATGTCTACGTGGGTGGAATATACTTGATGTCTGATTTGTGTGTGCGTGTTTTTCGGTGGTGATGTTTTTGTCTGACAAGTGGGTACAAAATGACCTGTAGAGACGTAAGAGAGGGAGATGGTTGAGGAAAGCAGAACAGCATGGAAGACAAAGCGAGAGAGAGGCTGAGTGGTTCTAAAGGGGGCCCTCAGGAGGAACCCCCACTTAAGCCAGGCCCACTCCAGATGGTCACTCTTGTCAATCACAGCGAAACTTCTACCTCATCACCAAACAGGGGTCAGGCGGGCCCAGCTCAGGCCTGGCTTCTCCGTGACAAGAGCTGATGCCCCTGAACGAGGGCCTCAAGGTAGAGAGCAGTAGTGGGCTCCAGAAAGGGCAAGACGGAGGGCAGCAAGGGCCATCCTCACTTAACCCCTGTGCAACCAGGTTGCCCTGCCCCAACCACCAGAACTTCCAGGTCCTCACTACACACAGGAGAGAGGACAGGGCAGCTTTGTACAGGTGGGCTTCAGAACACATGTGACCCCTCTGAGCAAACAGCAGGTCTCATAGCCGGGTGGAATGGGGAAGGGAAGAAGGCACCAGGGGACATCCTGGGTGGTGACCCGTGGGGACGAGGCTCTCCCAGGGGCTCCTCTGGAATGTAGATTCTGGCCCCACCCCCTTCTCTTCTGACTGATGGACCAGGGGAGTCAGAACATGACTTTTCACTCAGGTCCCTGTAATTTTAATGCCAGCAGACCACTGCCCACCCTCTGAGGCACCCTATGGACACGAGAGTAGAAGTTGATGTGCGAGAAACAGTACACCAGTTCCTCGCTACCTGAGTGACCTCAATAGTCCACCTGTAAAATGAAGATGATGTAGTTACCTACCCCTGAGGAACACTGAGAGGAATAGATGAGAAGAAGGCAAGTACTTAGTATTGTGCCTGCTATATGTTAAGAATTCGGTAATTCCCCTCTTCTACAAATGCCTTTCTTCTTGCCAGCCCCTCACCAAACTGGAGTATGTCACAGTAAGGTGCAAATAGACAGGTGAGTCCTCCAATACAGAAGGTAGGGCCATGGTGCCCTTGAGCCTCCCACAGAGAGCAACACTAGGGGGCAGGGAACTCGCTCTGGATCCCACAGGCTCAGAATGTGCTGGCACAAGCACCCGGGGCACACATGGCAAGGGGAGTGCTCCCATCCTGGATCTGCTAGGGAAAGAGACTGTGATGGAGAAAATGCATGGGGAGGGGAAGAGAGTGTGAACCACATTCACCTGGGGGCAACCCATGTTGGCAGCTGTGTGCCCAAGCTTCAGTGCTGAGCAAGGGTCAATCCAGAATGTTCGCTCCCTTTTAGACCCACTAGGTGGATCATGCATGTAGGGAGCTAGTGGTTTGAATGGAACAATCGGCATGAATGTGAAGAGTCAGAACAGCTACTGCATTTGTATCTAAAACACAGACTTTATTTAACAGCATCTAACAACTAAAAGTAGTGTTTGCAAAGACCCCAAAAAAATATCCAGGAAGGTAACAATCACCTGCATCTGGACCTAGAAGATGTAGTATATATACAGAATGGAATATTACTCAGCAATCAAAAAGATAAATTAATGCCATCGCAGCAACATGGATGGAGTTTGCTCAGTAAATAAGCCAGAAGAGGAAAGAAAAATACTAGTGGTTTCACTTATAGGGGATCAAGGAAAAATAATAATTGCAACAATTAAAAAAAACACAATAAAATGAAACAAAAATATAGAGACAACCATAAATCAGAGACATTCTGCAGGGGAGAGGGATGGAAAGGGATCAAAACAAGAGTGGGAAGAGCACAAGGGACTAAAGTGGTGGTGCACAGGTGAACTGTGGTAGAAACTAGGGCGACACACCTGAGAAAAGAAAGTAAGTGTTGTAAGGAATGAATGGATGGACAGATGAATGAATGAATGAATGAATGAATGAATGAATGATTGAAAAGAATTCTTGGCTGGTCTGGCACTCTGCCTTGGCCTTACCTACCCTCAGATGGCCCCAGGACTCAGAAGACCCCGGTCCACAAAACTTGAAGACAGTACTAAAGTAACTATTAATAGTCAGAATGAGGTCACTAGGGTGAGCCCTGATCCAGTATGACTTCTGTCCTTACAAAAGGGGAATCTGGACTCAGGGAGAGCAGCATGTGAAGATGAAGGCAGGGATAAGGGCCAAGCAACACCAAAGGTCACCAGCCAACCCCCAGCAGCTTAGACAAGCCTGGAAAAGATTCTCCACTTATAGCCCTCGCAAGGAACCAACTCTGATCTCAGGCTTTAGGCCCTCGGAACTGTGGGCCAAAAATGTCTTGTCGTTTAAGCCACCCAGGCTATGGCACTTGTCACTGTTTCCAGCAGTCTTGGAAACAAATATTCCTGTAGTCTTTCTTTGCTTCATCACCAGTAGAGCAAATGAGAAACTTCCAGAAAGTCATCATATTTACTTTTCTATCCAACAAATCAGAGAGACATCATAGAAGAATTCACAGACAAACAAAACAGGGTCCCCACCCTCAAGCTGCTCACAGGAATGCCAAAGTTTGGCACTTTGCAGCTTACAAAACTCTTACATACACCATCTCTTGTGGACCCCAGCCTTCTACTGTACTGGGAAGGGGACCATCGGAGCCCCACTTGGAAGGTTGGGGACCTCTCCCAGAGCCCTCAGTTGCTAAGTGGCAGGAAGGTGCTGCAGCACCTCAGATCTTCTGAGTTCCAGAAGGTGTTTGGTGGGTTTGTCTCCCTGACTCGGTCTCTCTGCCTCTCTGGCAACCTGGCAGCCACAAGCATGCAGAAACCACTACGCTGAGGCAAATGGAAATAAGCTGCTAGAATTCAAGATCTCTCCCAAGCATGTGCCAAAAGGCAAGAAGAAGGCCAGCAGGGCAGGACAAAGACTGTCCCCTCGCTCACTGTCTCAGGGCCCCTTACTCACTGCAGCTGCACCCAGCACCCCTCCCCACGTCCCACCGAAGCCCCCAGCCACTTCCGTATCGCAGGCCAGGCCAGTTCCTAGTAACCGTGCCATCCGGTGTTGTCAAAATAGCAAGCAGCTGGTTAGAGTTCCAAGATGAAATCTATTCTATGTGCCTCAGCAACCTCCTAAATGACTGCAACTGTGGCAGCTAAACCCGCTAATGTGCTAAGCATTTCTGGCTGGGCCAGGAGGCAGGGCTGGTATTTTGGGAGCCGGGAGGAGCTTGGAGACATCATCCTTGGCAAGTTGGGGAATGAGGTGGAGGCAAGGGGAACCAACCCACCACGCTTCCCATGAAGTCACCCATAGCCCCCTGAGCTGCTCCTCAGGGTTGTTGGGGCAATGCTGGTGGCAGAGGGTGCTCAGCCTGGTGGGCTGGGCTGGTGGGTGGGCACAGTGGCCTTGCAGGCGAAGGAGGGAACTCACAGGCAGCAGGGAGAGAGGCCTCTAGAGGATAAGTTATGGTGGACACTTTTTCTGCTGACACAGCGCAGTGTATAATGCTGTCCATGGGGCTGGGCAGCCAGGGCCAGGCCCCATCTGTTTGCCTGAGTTGGCAGGGGCAGGGCACACGGTGACCAAACAAAAGACAAAAAGCCAAATACCCAGAGGCCAGCAGGCAAGTCTCCAAGAGAGTCTAAGGATGAGGGTGCTTTCGTGTGAGCAGAGCCCTCGGGGGGTTGGGACCGGGTCAGGGGTGACAGAAACTGTCACACGGGGGACCCTCTGGCCTCCTGGGTTCCCATTTCCCCCCAGTATTCTTGTTTTCCAGGGGCTCCTTTGAAAATACTTCAAAATATGAGACCAGGAAAGGCAGCAAACCCCCAAATCGGGATCAAAACAAGATCCAGGCCTTCCCTTATCCCTGACACACTCAACTCCACTCACACTTACAAACTGGGGGTATGGCAATAGCAAAAGAGGGAAGCGACCAGGAGCCGGAGGTAGGAGAGGTGAAGAGTTCTCCCCTGGGAGACATTCAGTGACAGGAAGTGGTGAGTGACAAGGCAGTGAATTCAGGTGAGAGACGTGGGGTCACGAAAACCTGCCAGAAAATCCTGCCAGAAAAACCCTGACAGGATTCAATCTGGAGGGGGAAAATCTCAACTAATAGAAACTGCCAAGAGCTTGCAGCTTTTAAAGCCCTTCCAGCAAAAGGATATATGGAAGCTTTGCACACTCTGACCACGCAGCCAGGCAGCCGCAGCCCTGCGCTCAGCACCAAGAGTGTTTTTGCTAAATCAGAACAAGCCCACTCATGAGTATCTTGTCCCGACCTCCCCCTGGCTTCCCCTCCGTTCCTATCTGTGTGCCTGCCTTCCTCAGAAATTAAGTTTTCTCAGAATAGAGGGAGAGAGTGCTGCAGGGGCCTGGGAGGCCGGCAGCCCAACTCCAATCTCAGCTCCTCCACTCACGGGCAGCTGACCCTGGGCAAGGCATTTAACGTTTATGAATCTCATTTCTTAATCTGCAAAAATAAAAATGAAGCTGTGGTTGTAGAGCTGGTGAGAGAACTAGTGAGATCGTGTACTCAGGGTGTCGCGCACAGAGCCACAGGGCTGCCCTCCTCTTCCCACCTTCTTCTCCGGGGCTCTTCAGCCCCACACTCAATGGGGAGAGGGCACAGGTCAGTGGGAGTTTAATTCAAAAGTTGGGGAGGCAAAGGCCAATAATCAAACAACCAGTCATGAGTTTAATCAAACCCCTCTGACCCTGAACATCATTTCCCGGCCACCCTACCCACAGCCCCCCATCTCTACCCCCGAGAGTCTCGCTGTAGACAGATTTCAGCAGGGTCACTGTGCTGTACAGTTCCAGGTGGATGCCACCCACGATCTCTTCTAGGGGTCCTGCAGGGTGCACTCTTGAATAGAAAGTCGTCTGAATGGTGCCCCTGAGGCTAGCTGGTGTCGCAACCCTCCTGAAGCCCTTCCTGGCTCTACCTTTCTCAGGGAGCCTTGTTGAGACTTCCCAGGGGCCCTCCTCTTCCTCAAATGCCAACGACAGGTTTATCTTACTTTTAGGGGGCTTATCAAAGTCTTGTTTTAATGGACAAGGAGGGTGTGTCTGTGCAAGTGATTCCAGCAGTGCGCAAATTACCTCTCTTCTTAGCTGTCCCTAACACAAAGCTTGTGAGAGCACAAGCTGAAATCAGGTGTCCCCTGATTTCCCAACAGGCTTCACGTCCTCCCCAATATTTAAACTGGTCAAAGACTTACCACCAAAAATAAATTTGATTTAAAAAAACTTAACTGGGCCCTCCCTGGTGACACAACAGGTTAAAGCACAGCACTATGAAGCTGTCTGCAGTCACTGCAGCACAAGTTTGATCCCAGGCCAGGGAGCTGACCCACCTGGTGCAGCAGACCTCTCCTGTCTCACCCACTGCTCCCCTGAGCAGTGTATTTCAGTCAGTCTGCCTGTTCTGCTCCCCACTTTGTCTCTGGTGAGTCCTCTCATCCCCACACCTCAGGCCTGTACCCCAGTTCTTGTATGAATAAATAAATAAATCTTTAAAAATAAAAAATTTAACCCTTATCTCACACCCTATATAGTCATTAACTCAAAATAGATCATAGAGCTAAATGGAAGGGCCAAAACTTTAAAACATCTAGAAGGACACTAGGGAGAAAATCTTTGTGACCTTGGATTAAACAAAGACTTCTTAGATAGGACACAAAAAGTGAGAGCCTTAAAAGAAAAAAAAAAGTATATTGGATGTGATCAAAATTTAAAACATGCTCTTTGAAAGGCACTAGTATGAAAATAAAAACAAGCCACAGAGTGGAAGAAAATATTAGCAAAACATATATCTATAGTTAGAATATATAAAGAACTCTTAAAACTCAATAGTAAAAAAACAAATGACCCATTTTTTTTAAGTGGTCTAAAGAAATGAACAGACATTTCACAAAAGGGGCAATACAGATGGCCAAAAAGCCTGTGAAAAAAAATGTTCAACATCATCAGTCATCAGGAAAATGCAATTAAAATCACAATGAGATGCCACTAAACATCTATTATAATGACCAAAATTAAAAAGACTGACAATGCCAAGCGCTGGCAAGATATAAAGTATCCTTGGAACTCTCCTGCACTGTTGGTGGGATGCTAACTAGTACAGCCACTTTGGAAAGCAGTTTCTTGCAAAGTTAAATATACACTTAAGACCCAGCAATCCCACACCTAGGCATGTAGCCAAGTAAAATGAAAACATATGTCCACACAGAGACCTATATATATAAATGTTCACAGCAGCTTCATTCATAACAGCCGAACGCTGACCAATTGGTAAATGAATTGGCCCAGCCACATGATGGAATGTGTCTGTACACGAAATAACATGCGTGAATGTATTAGATTACTTTTGTTTTACTGATGTAAATTACCACAAATTTGGCTGCTTAAAATAACACAAACTTATTGTCATTCTGGAAGTGAGAAGTCCAAATTCAGTTTCACTGGGCTAATGTCAAGGGGTCAGCAAGAAGAGTTCCATCTGAAGTTCCTAAGGAAAGAAAAATCTATTTCTGAAAAATCCTTTTCAGCTTCAGCAGACTATCTATATTCCTTGGCTTGTGGCCCTTCCTCAAAGTCAGTATTGGTAGTGTCTTCCAATCTCTCCAACCTCTGCTTAACCAACACACAGAGTTACAATAAGTCTGGTGCGTGTATCAATAGTTCTGTATTTCAAGTGACATTTCAAAGATGAGGAAACTGAAATTCAGAGAAATCAGCTACCTCACCCCACCTCCCAGATGTGGTCAAAATCACGTTCAAACCCAAGGCCTCTGAATCCAAATCCAGAGTTTTTCCCAGTATAGACAAGACCTTGTTCCTCCCACATTGACCTTCATGGCCTCCAGCCTCGGAAGCTAGTTGAGCATCTTCACTCCGACTCAGAACCCTGAAGACCCTCCTCACTCTGGGAAGCGAACGCTGGAGGCCAGCACTTGAGGCCGTCCAGATGTCCTGCCAGCTTGCCCAACCTCTCCGGAGGAGATGGCCCTGCCTCTGGACAGCTCAGCAGCAGCCCTTGCCGGGAACCAGCAAGACACTGGCCTCCCCATCTCTCTACCCTTGGAGCCCAACCTCAGTGTGGTGAGACAAGAAGCTTAGTAAGATTGATGTTTGCATCCTGCTTCACACTGGGTTGTCAGGAAAGTCATGACTTTTCCAACAACCCAATATTTGTTAGCGCTCTGTCATCTTAAGTTTTAATTTGGCCTTTCCCCAGGGTATGCAGCTGATGGTGCAACCCATTCAACAGATAAGAAAGTTGAGAAAAGAGGGTGGGAAGGAGTTGACCAGACTCATACAGCAAGTGGGTAGAAGCCAAGATCAGAATGTACTCCAGGTTTCTCCTCCCCACACCACCAGTGCTTTGCACCTCAGAGAACAGAAGTTGGACAAGACTCCCTAACTAGCTGGGCCTCACCTTGCTCATTTGTGGGATGAAAAATGGGGTAATCTCTGGCCTGGCTATCACACCACATGTACATGGAGGTGGAGAGAGAAGTATGTGAAAGCACATTGAAAAACTTTACATTTTAAAATGTACAAAATATAAGGAAACTTTCTGATTATATTCTCATGGAATGTCACTCTTTTCCTCGAAGATTTTCTTTTAAGGTTTCGATTGTCCTAAAAATCAGTTTCTCCTCTCATTTTCTTTATTTCTGGTTAAAGCAGAGACACCCCATCCAACACCTCAAGGTCAACATTTATACGGTTGTCCAGCTTTAGCCTTTCTAAAATCAAAAATTGGCCATACCCACCACCCATCCCCATGCCATCCTCTCTGCCACACTCAGCCCCTCTTTAAGACTAGAAGTTTCCAGTTCCCATTTTCAGGCTGCAGTACTCTTCTCTGGACAAAGTCAACCTACATAACACTAAAGCACACCCAGTCACATCTCTCAGTGACTCAGAACCCAAAAGTGGGCAGAGTTCAGGGATCCTCCAGCCAGCTTCTGGCATATCACCTATAACTACCTCCCACCCCATGAAACCCAAGTGGCTCCCATTTCTCTTAAACTCTGCACTGGTCTCACCTCATGTCCCTGCTAGGAAATCCTTTTCCCACTATTAAGGGTATGCTGGGAGGGACAGGTGGAGGGGAGGGAATCAAGAGGTCAAATTAGTCCTTCAACTTTTAACATAAACCTAAATACAATTCTAAATAAATCAAAGTTTAAAAAAAGGCTCTAAAATAACATTAATAATAATAATCCAAGAAATTGCACAGATGAAATATCTATCTGATAACTGAACATGGGTGAAGCTGAGGGAGGGTTAAATAACATGGAATATATCAGCAGGTGTAAAAAAGAAATGATACTATCTTCTTGTTTTTATTTACTGCAACTGGTTAAAAGTATTAAAAATAAATAAACATCAAATTTGACCTCATCTAATACATAAAAATATACTCAACATGGATCACAGTATTAAACACTAAATTATGAAACTTCCAGGGAAAAAAATGGGAATATGCATGACCCTTATGTGGGCCAAGAGTCTCAGGACACCAAAAATAAGAACCACAAAGGGAAAAAATAACCTGGACGTCAAAAAATTTCTGCCCTTCCACACAGGACTATGGTGATGGCACACGGGTGAAGCAGTGGTGGGAAGTCCCATGGGGATTACAACTGAGATGAAATATGTACAAAATGAAAAATTATGTAAAATATATATTTATAAAAAAAATTTCTGCTCTTCAAAAGACCCTGTTAAAGATAGAAATACTGGGTTCACAACTCTGTGAGTGTACCTATCCACCCAAAAAATGAAAGACACAAATTTCAAAGGATCTAGGCATTCCTGCATTCATTGCTGCACTATTTACAACAGCCATGTTATGGAAACAACCTAAATGCCCCATTACAGATGTGTGAGTAATGAAAATGTGGGATGGATGGATGAATCGATTGCTCCACCATACTCATCCATAAAAAGATGAATTTTTGCCATTTATGGTAACATGGATGGAACTAGAAAGGCTTATGCTAGGTGAAATAAGTCCTGAGGAGAAAGACAAACATCAAATAATTTCACTCATATGTGGAATATAGAGAAATAAAACCAAGGAACATGTATAACTACACCAATACAGACCCTAGATACCTAATTGTAGAACTGCAGCTATCAGACACAGGGCCGGGTGAGGAACAAAATGGAGAGAGCACCCAATCAAGAGAGGTGGAGGCCATGGGTGCTTTGGCGGTGGGCATGGTGGTAACAAAGATTAGAAGAGGGGTGACCCATTCCCTCTAAATCATACTCAGGGTTCCAAGTTGTCACTACCTCACTTTTTTAAAAAATACGATTTTTAGAAATAAACAATGTGTGATTAATGCCACTGAATCGCACACTTAAAGTGATTCAAATAGCATCGGTGTGTGCATGTGTACACATATCTATATACAATTTTCTAAAAAAGACACTGGAGAAGATGCCAAGGAAGCTGCACACTGAAAATGTTCATGAGACATACATGTGACAAAGAGCCAACAGCCAAAACCCTCACAACTCAAGTAATCAGAAGACAAATAATCCATTCTCCAATGGGCGAACACTTGAACAGTCTCTTCACAAAAGAATACAAATGGGCAGTCACTAAGCCCATGAAAACGTGTTCAGTATCACTAGCCCTCAGTGAAAGTCAGGCAAGAGCTAGGAAACACATCTCACATGCACTAAAGTGGTTAGAATTTAAAAGGGTGACAGTATCGAGTGCCAGTAAGGATGGGTAGCAACGCAAACGCTCTGATATTGCTGATGGGAATAGTGAATCGCCCATTGGAAAAGTCCCGCAGTTGCTTATAAAGAAACATGCCCTTGCCTTATGATGATTTGCCCAAGAGATGTGGGGGGGAAATTATGTCCACAAAAAAGATTTATCCATAGATGTTCATAGCAGCTTCATTCATACTCACCAAAAATTTACTCACCTAAATATTTGTATTTAGGAAATCACACACGAACTAGTGAATGGATTAAAAAAAAATTGTGTGCCCCTCCCTAGTGGCCCAATGGGTTAAAGCGCAGCATTATGAAACCGGCCTCAGCCACCACAGCACGAGTCCCATCCCCAGCCAGGGAGGGGACCCACATGGCGCGGCAGACCGCTCCGGACCCGCCCGCTGCTCCCCTTGGCAGTGTGCTTGTCAATCTGCTTGTTCTGCTCCCTGCTCTGTCTCTGGTGAATCTTCTCACCCCCCACACCTCTGGCCTGTACCCCAGTTCTGGTATGCATCATTTAATAAATCTTTAAAAAAAAAAAATTGTGGTGTGTTCATACAATGAAATCCCTAATAAAGAGGAACAAACTATTGTTATGTAAAGCAATATGGCAACTCTTTAAAATAAAATAAAATAAAAAGCCTAATAATACATATTCAAAAATGTACACACTGTACGACTCTATGTATATGAAAGCTTAGAACCAACAAAAATAATCTGTAATGACAGAAAGCAGATCAGTGGTTGCTTGGGGCCAGAGCTGAGCTGGACTGCAGACACACGAAAGAAATACAGAAAATGATTACAATATTCTCCTGTGCTTGTCGAGACAGAGGCATAGAGATCTGTCAAAACCTATAGTACTATTTACTTAAAAATAACTTTCTAAAAGTCAAACCACAAACTGGTGAAAATGTTTATGATACAAATAACAGATACAGAAAGTCAATATCCTCACTATATAAATGTGCCCATACAAGTTGATACAAGTTGATAAAGGGCCAAAAGACAAAGACCAGTCACAAAGGAGCAAATAAGAATAGCTAATAACAATAAGTTAAAAGAATGAAAGACCATATTTCACATGCCAAATTAGCAAAGTTTTTCATTTTAATAATGCTAGTATTACTAGGCAAGATGGGCTCTCTGCTGGCAAAAATACAAGTGGGTAGATTTCTGGAACATAATTTGGCAATAAGGGTCCAGAGCCTTAACAATTTCCAAACTATCTGAGCTACTTCTACAAACCTACACTAAAGAATAACCAAAGACAAGGAATCAAAATCAGTGGTCTATATGCGAGGATTTTCATTAGGACAAGCCATCAGGCTGAGTAAATATTGATACATTCAATATGATGGAATAGCAAATATTTGCCCATGGTAGGAATTTAACAAATATTTCTTAAATGTACTCTATTATATACTCTCTAAGAACTTTCGGAAGGAGTGAAAAATACAGATGATTTACACTTACAAGCAGAGAAACTGTTTTTCATCACAGCACAGGTTGAAAATCACCTATATGTCCATTGAGAGTGAAGTGAAGTTAAATGAATCATGGTATATCCACATGATAAAATACTATGCATATACTAAAAATAGGACACCTGTATACCCATTTTTATAGGTAGGTAGATAGATGCCTACCGTATTTTAATGAAATAATCTCTAAAATATATTGTTAAATTTAATAAAGCAAAATGTAGACAGGGAATTGAAATGCAACTATTTAAGGGAGAAAAAAATAAAAGGAAAAATATACACCTTTGCTCATAGAACATCTCCAACAACACACAGATGAATCAAACTTAGTAACAATGGTTGACTCATATTAGAGAAGAAGGGTCTGAGCATGGGGTACAGGGGACAGAGACTCTGATTTACTTTTTTCTCCTGATTGACTCTTCTGTAGTGTTTGAGATTTTTACCATATAGAGGTCTTTCCTTCTCAAAAATTAAAACCAAAAATAAGACTCACTTTGTTTAGGGTTGACCTGCTTTGTTATGGGTTGAACTGTGTCCCCCTCAAATGCCTGTGTTGAAGACTTAACACCCAGATCATCAGAAAGTGATCTTATCTGGAAGTCAGGTCATTGTGGATCTAAGAATACTTCATCCAATACCTCTCATGTCCTTATGAAAGGAAGAACTATGGACACAGATGCCTTCAGGGAGAACACTGTGTGAAGATAAAGGAATGGGTGTGATGCTCTACAAGCCAAAGAACACCAAAGATTGCCAGCACACAGCCAGAAGCTAGTAGATGTCTGAAGAGTTCTCCCTTGCAGCTCTTAGAAGGAATGAACAGTACCTTGATCTTGGGCCCCAGAACTATGATGCAACACATTTCTATTAAATCACTCAGTTGGTATTACATTAGTACAGCAGCCTATGTGGACTGATACAGATCGGAAGATGAATATGAAATCAAACAAAAAAATAGTGAGGTTCACAGTGATCAAACCAATCATCCTAGGAATATGCATCATCAGCTTCTGTCCTAGAACCAACCCCCCCACACATATACTCTCACACACACTCTCACATACGTACACACACACCCCTAAATGTACAATAATAAGCAAAGGTATCTGACTTTATTACAATCCCACACATCAGTCCTGCCCCACATATTTAAGAGAAAGTGAGCCATTGCTTAGAATCCCCTGGCACTGAGTGAACAGCAAAGGAAGAAAAGAACATACCAGAAAATCACCAGTAACTTTAACTGGTAACTCAGCCTTTGTCTACAGAATGGAAACTATCCATCCTATCAGTATACGAGATAGCTTCAAAAAGGAAGCTACAGCTTTCACAACTGTCCTGTTGTTCTAGCAACAATCAAGGATTCTAAGGTGTCCAGCTGTGCACCCAAAACAGCGAGGACCCCAGAGCAGGAGTACTAACAGCAGAGCCATGAACCATCTGCCTCGCTGCACCTTCCATGCAGGCTCCAGACCCCCACAAAGACCTCATCAAATTTCCCAGGAGCCCTTGCTCCCATTACAGTCTTTTTTCCAGAGACCTTTCCTTTTCTCAGGACAAAAAGCAAAGCACATAAAAGGGGAGGGTGTAATAAGCCAGAGAAAGAACAACAAAACCACAACAGAAAAGACACAAAAGCAAAACTAAACTCTTGGATCATAGCGGCCAAGTGAGTTTAGGGGTGGGAGGTAGAGGGTGCGGGAGTAGAGGCTTAACAGGGAAAAATGTAAGCTCACAAGACCCAAGGCTGAGGTTTCAAAATGGCAACTACCTAATGCCATTTGGTGAATCTGCTCACCCAAGGCCCCCTGCCATCCGCCAAGGGTGTCCATAATTATTAGCACAGCCACCTGCTAACGTGGGACCTGGATCTGCCTTTTTTCAAAGATTAGAGAGGTGGGACCACAAAGATTAGTTCCCAGTGCCAGAGAAAAGGCTCAAAGGGGGAAAGAAGGGGAAAAGGGAGAGCTTCACGTGGCATGCAAGGACATGGTGGGCTCCCCCCACCCCATATCTCAGCTATTATGCATTCCCAACTGGCTTGGCCAACATCCAGAGAGACTCCAGGCTGGTGAGTCTGTGAATGTGAGGCAGAGATAAGCGACGCGGCGAGGGGGAGCCTGCCCGCAGTTATATATGGGCTGCAGCACTGCCTCAGCAAGAAGCCAAGGGAACCTTCCATTTCCCAGACATTTCAGCAATCAGTCCTGCTCCCCAAGATTAAGAATTCTTTCTGGGATCCTCCCACTCCCTGGAACAAAAGTAAGCAGTTACCTTGAGAACATGAAAAACTGGGGGATTCGATATGAGTTTTGAAATGTGTGAAAGCCACACTGACCCTGGATACATATCCGTAATAAAACTCTAAGACAAGGAAGCTCTCGTTCCTCCCTCTCCAGGGCAGTCACCCATGGGAGAGCAGCTGAGAAACAGGGAGGGCCCCTTTCCAACCCTGCCTGCAGACCTGAGCAGGAGCAGACTTGGGAAGCTCAGAAACAGGTATGCTTCCTCCCAGAATGAGGCCAGGCCTTTGGGGAAGGATCAAATCCCCTCGACAAAGAGAAATTGGAGGAAGGCCTTCCTGGAAGGCAAACAGCAAGAGCTCAGAGAGGGGTGGCCCCTGTCCTGGCTTTGGGCACCAATGGGGACGGGTAAAGAAAGAGCTTAGGTTGCCAAAGCTCCGACGCTGGGTGCTCACCCACCTTCACCGAGTGCAAGGCATCTCGTGTTTGTCCGCCAAAGAACAAAATCCAGCAGCACAGGGTACCAGCAAAGTCTGGAGGAAAGGAATGTCTGCCCTGAGCCCTACCCCAGGGTCAGACGCCTGGAAAAAATTCCTGGGATTATTGGGAGTTGTATGAGATGGATTTGGAGCCATCCAGGCTGAGGAGAGCTGTGGCTTTGGATGGGGGGGTCTCGGCCTGGTGTTTGTCCTTCCTGCCCACCAGTTTAGATCTCCTTTCCCTTCCTTCCCCTGTTCATATAAACCCTTAATAACCAAGCTCCCCTCAATCAGCATTAATGCACCCCCCCATTTATGTTCCTTCAGCAAATTGCTCATACTGCTGTTTCCGTACATGTTTGCCGGCCTTATTTTTAGTCTCATTCTCTTCGACACATAAGCTCTTTAATGTCAAGAACCAGGTCTTAGACATCTTTTTCATTCTTAGCGCCAACTTTTCCAGAGCAGACACTCAGTAAATACTTAGTGAATTCAACACACAGATCCACAAGAGCAACCTGCATGGACTGACACTCCCTATTCCTATAGCCATTCACTCATTTGTTCAACAAGCATGAGTGCCAAAGAGCTGCCAAGCTGCTTCTGGTTTTCTCTCTCTCTCTCTCTCTCTCTCTCTCTCTCTCTCTCTCTCTCTCTCTCTCTCTCTCTCTCTCTCTCTCT
>NW_004567114.1:22294671-22332198 GCF_000260355.1 Condylura cristata | reverse complement strand
TCTCTCTCTCTCTCTCTCTCTCTCTCTCTCTCTCTCTCTCATTCTCTGTGTGTATCTCCATATACTTGAACTCTTTTATCAAACAGCTAGAAATTAAGTTGCAATATCCAAGCTTATTTCAGATCCATGACAAAGATCTCACAGACTCACTCACCAGGCAAAAAAAAACTGACCACTGCAGTGGGGGTGGAAAGATTGGGGTTCATGGCAGGTGTTTTTCCTATACTCCAAACCTGTATCTGTTCAGATGAAAAGTCACACGCTCAAGAAGACTAGTGGAGGAGACAGATTATCTGAAACATGATGGAGGGCCCTCGAAGGCTCTACCCAGCCCACCCAGAAGCAGCCTACATAGCCTCGCACAGAGGATGACAGAGTTGAGATAACCCATTCATCTGTGTGCCCTAGCTGCGGTGGAGGGAGGTGGGGGGCAGGTGAGGAAATGTGGGGTGGGGAGGCGTTCTAAGAAGTCCTCTCAGCACAGTAGATGAGGTCATGGCTGGGAGAATTTGTTGAAGGTCATGAGAGAAGTCTGCCTTCCCCCTCCTCACAGATCTGCAAATACAAATTACTGGAGAAGCCCAGGAACTGCCTGGGGGTGGGAGGAGTAAAGGTGGGAGTGAGGGGTGTTAGGGACAGGCATTTCTCTCTGGTTTCTTTCCAGCTCCAAAATTATAGTATTCCAATCTGAGTCTCCCCTGCCAAGAACTTGAAAAAGTTGACTGAGGCCAGGGACATTTGCACAGAAAGTTGAAGAGTGCATCAAATAATAAACCAAGAAGAAACTCTGAAGTCAAAACAGGGGATACATTTTCTTTATCACTCTCAGACATGTATGGAAGCAGCTAGACGCAGTCTGCTGGGCCTAGGAAGATGATAGTGGCTTTTAATGGCCAGTAAACAACAGGACCAGCCTTTGTCCTTTAACCTACTCAGCCTTCAGGCTTCCTCCCTGCGCCCTGCTTACTCCCTACTTCCCTTATCTGAGATAGGGTTCTGAGAAGTAGGGGGATCTAGACTCAAACTCAAAGCTCTGAGGCCTTAAGTGGTATTTTGAGAGTCAAGCCTGGAGAGAGAGAGGGGATGGTGACAAGGATCAACCAGAGAAGTTATCAAAGAAAATTGCCTCTATCCTGATCAGGGTAGGGGAAGAAAAATCCTTCCTTTCAGAAAATACAAAAAACAAGAGAGAGATAAGATAAATCAAAGGATGGCATAAGATGCAAACTTTGTTCTTACTTTTAAGTTCATCCTTTCATTCAACAAACACCCATGTTATCTCCCAAGGCACCAGTGGTGCAGAGGTATACAAAGAAAATACCTGCCTTCGATGGAATTACAGTCTGGAAATAAGATATTTTCAGTGCTAGGAATAAGATATATTCAAAGATAAATACCAACTATAAACATTAATATGACAGGGTGTTTGCAAAGCACTACATGAATCCAAACTCCCTTTCCATTCCTTTTCTGTTTCTTTCTTTGGTGTACTTTGTTCACCTTGGGTGACCGGAAGAGAAAACAGAAGAATCAGGGAAGAGAAAGAAAATTGGACACAAGAGAAAATGGAAGCCAACTCCTCTCTGGCCACTGCTCTCTCAAGGCTCAGTCCAGGTGCTGGGAAAGAAATGGGCAAGTCAGGCCCTCCCCGGTGACCCACCGGGTTAAGTGCAGCACTATGAAGCTATCCGCATCCACTGCAGCACAAGTTCGGTTCCCAGCCAGGGAGGCGACCCACATGGCTCAGCAGACCCCTCCTCTTTCACCCACTGCTCCCCTCAGCAGTGTATTTCAGTCAGGCGACCTGTTCTGCTCCCCACGCTGTCTCTGGTGAATCCTCTTACTGCACCCACACCTCTGGCCTGTACCCCAGTTCTGGTATGCACAAATAAAATTTTTTTTAAAATGAAAAGAAATGGGAAAGTTGTCTTTAGAGGCCTCTGGGTTCATCCAGGCCACTGCTGCTCCTTCATTTGGGCTCTTTCTTTTCTTTTCTTTTGTATACCAACTCCTAGTACCTGACAACCATTCCCAGGTGACACAGTCAGAAAAACTCTGAAGTTTTTCATCTATGGTTCAAAGGTTAACCACCATCGTTTTTGAAAAACAATTGTCATACTCTGTTTTGCACTGGTAAAGGTGCTCCTTTTTCAAAGTTCTTCCATAAATATTATCTCATGTTCATGCCACAAGCAACCTTGGATAGTAACGAAGAACAAACAAAATCTCTTTCTTCAGTTTTTCCCCGTGTATCCATTTGTTTTCCACTCTACAGTAAATGAGCACTTACGCTGTGCTGCCCACATCGCCACGCAGGAAGATTCCACAACAGACGAGACACCAGACACCTGCCTTCAGCAGGTCCACAGGCCAGCAGGGGAGAGAACGGGGAAATGAACTGTCTCCAGCAACCGGAGCAGAGGGATGAGTGAGGTGGGCGGTAAAGATCAGGGTGGCTTTGCCAGGTGGAAAGAGAAGAAAGGAGATGCTAGGATGGATCCACAATCTGTACTCAGAGAAGAGTGGGTATCTGGTGTGTCCAGACCAGGGGGTAAGTGGCAGGGGAAGGTGAGGAATGGAAAACAAGACTGCAGGGGTAAGCTGGGCACAGAGCCACAACAGCCAAGGAGCTGGGGCTGTGGGTGATGAGGAAACCACTGAGGGTTTTAAGTAGAGGCAGGTCACATGGTCAGATTTATGGTTTAGCAAGATGATTCTGGCTGCTGACTAGAGAATGTACTAGAATAAGAAGAGGTTAGGCAGGCTCTAGAAGCATTTCCAAAAAAGCATCAACAGGACTGGATGCCCCATTAGAGTAAAAGGGAGAAGAGGTGTCAAAGGTGGCTTTCTTGTTGGGATCTGAGGGTGTTTCATCCAAGGTAGGGAATCAGAAAGAAAACAGAGGCAGGGGAATGAAGCCCCTTGCTAAAGGCCACATAAATCGCTTGATGGCAGGCCAAGTCAGGAACCTAAAACTCTTTCCAGCAGAAACAATGGATTTGCCATGTTCGTATCATCTAGTGACTACACATAGCTATTATTTGCCAGGCTATCTGTTGTCCCATAGAGATCGCAAGTTTGTCAAAGCAAAACTCCCTCTGACCTCCCTATGGACCTGACACAGTACCAGGCAATAAGTGGTCATGAATATTGGTTATTAAATCAAACCCCAGGAGCCCCAAGGGCACCTTAGCTTTGCCTACTTGCAACACGAGATCCTTTCCTTCCTTAATCCTTAACAAACAGCATTTTTTAAAATAATTCCTAGATCAAGTAATTCCTAGATGTTTGGATTTCAGAGTCTAGGAAATTTTTAACAAAAACTAGAGCAATCAACATAGTCTCCTAATTTTTTAAATTTGCCCACTGGATCATTCCAAAATCCAACTACCATCTACTACATTATTTCTTTTTTAAAAAAAGACAGCTGGGCCCTCCCTGGTGGTGCAGTGGGTTAAAGCACAGCACTGCAAGCTCACTGCAGCCCCTTCAGTGCGAGTTTGATCCCGGGCCAAGGAGCTGATCCACATGGTGCAGCAGACCCCTCCTGTCTCCCCCGCTGCTCCCCTCAGCAGTGTATTTCAGTAGATCTGCCTGTCCTGCTCCCCACTCTGTCTCTGGTGAATCCTCTCACCCCCTGCACCTCCGGGCTGTACCCTAGTTCTGTATGCATAAATAAATAAATAAATCTTTAAAAAAAAAATAAGGACAGCTAATACATATCCCAAAGTCAATGTAATATCACCATAAGATTAAGGATAATCTTTCAAATTATAGCAGAATTCCTCAACCTTAGCACTACTGACACATTGCACCAACAAACCTCCGCCATGGGGAGTGGGGGTGAGAGGGAGGGATTGTCCTGTGCTCTACGGGGTATTCTGCTGCCTCCCTGGCCACTACTCATTATCTACCAGTAACTCTCCAAGTTGTGACAATCAAAAAATGTCTCCAGGTATTGCCAAGCATCCCCTGGGGCAAAATCATCTCAGTTGAGAACCACTGAATTAAATAAATTAAGCCTTATTAAAAACCTAGTCATATTACCCTTGTATTTTCAACCCATGGAAACTTGATCACAGACTGGCTTCGGTCCACATAGCGGCTTTTAGGAATAAGAGGCGCTGAAGCTATGAGGGTGGGATTGGAAATCAGTCTCAAATGCAGTCCCAGTTCTGCCTCTTACTCATTGTCTGACATTGAGCAGGTCATCAAGCCTCCCTTGCCTTCCCTACGGAATGAGGACATCACCCACCTCTCAGCAGTTGGGAAGATTAAGTGGAATAGAGGTAACCCACTTAGTAACAGGCCTGGCAGATGACTGTCAGTAAAGGAGGTACAATTAATATTATTTCAATATTATATCTTCCACCATGTAACATAGAATACAGTGCCTGGCACAATTCAAAGATGGCTAGCTGGATTTAAGACGTGTCAGTGAAGGGGACCTTGCGCATAATGTAGCAGGCCC
This sequence comes from Condylura cristata, assembly GCF_000260355.1. Taxonomy (NCBI): domain Eukaryota; kingdom Metazoa; phylum Chordata; class Mammalia; order Eulipotyphla; family Talpidae; genus Condylura; species Condylura cristata. The sequence goes on along the minus strand of NW_004567114.1, from coordinate 22,327,727 downwards.
TCAACAAACGTTTATTGAATAAGTAACCACCACCCTGCTCTCCCCTATCCCTTTCTTCAACTCCACCATATCTAAATCCTATTCCCCTTAACCAGAACTTTCTCAAATCCTCCCACGGGCATTAAGCCCATAAAAGATCCTGACCAGTTCAAGATTCCTGCACTGAGTCCTATAGGTGGGAGCTTTCTAGAATCTTCTAACAAGCACTGTCAACACCTCACACACAATTTGGCCTTTGACTACCTCATGTTCCCCCCCAGGACCGTGCAGCCTTGTCCAGGCATGCCATTCAAGGCACCCATTTCACCGACACCTCAGGCTGCTGCTCTTCTCCTTAGATAATTAACGGGAGGTGGGCTAGGGACAGAAAAAGGAGGTGGCAATATCCTTTAGCAAAAGTAGCTATAAAGAGGCATGGGGAAAACAAATTAAACATAGGCCACTCAAAGGAAGTGGGGAGGTTCTGACAAGGGAGTCGGGATCCCTGCTTCTTCCCCATCAAGTCCACCTTCAGCCACAACAGGCACTGAGTGCTGGTAGCTCTTACAAAGGGAAAAACACTCCTCGTTATAAACCAGACATGGTCCTGGCCGCAGCCCAGTCAGCAATAAATTTCTGGGGTTCATCTCACAAGTACAGGAAGTATCTTCTGGCAATTTGCTGGAGGACTGGGTTTTTCTGGTCACCACAGGGTCACAGGACATGAGCAGAGGAAGGGGCCTTAACAGATGATCCAAGTGTTCATCATAGATGGGGAAACTGAGACTCAGAGAAAGAAAGGGTCTTGTCTGGGTTTGCTAAAGTCAGGGCCACACTGAGCCAAGAGCTCAGGCTTCTGTTTTGGCACCAAATTTTGCAGGAGACTCAAAAACATACCCAGCAGAAGAAAGTGTACTATAAACTGGATGTCACTCTTCCTGAAAATATAGCTGATCACATTTGCAGCCTCGGATGAAAAGAGGATTAACAAGTTCTCGGAAAGGGCCATTGATCTAGTTCCACGGTTTCCCCATCTATTTGGAAACTACAGGAAAATAAATCACTCTCCATAGGAGAACCCAGAAAGTTCTTCCTCTCTGTCCCACCATGCATTATCTATCTGCAGACTATGTAATACTTGGACCAAATTGCCAAAGAACCAGAAAGATCACTTGGGAGAAGTATGTACATAAGGGGTGTGTGTGTGTGTGTGTGTGTGTGTGTGTGTGTGTGTGTGTGTGTGTAGGGGGGATGTGTGTGTGTTCACACATGTATATAAAAGGGAAAGACAGGAAACAAGTGTTTCCTAGCAAAATGCCTATAGGTGAACCTAAGAAAGGATTTATAGCTGTTGATTGTACTGCTAGTGAAAGTTTTTAAGAGGTCTGAAATTTTTCTTAGTAAAATGTTGAGAAATAGAAAGAAAGCAATAAATAATAACGCAAATTAAGTTAAAAACAAGTATGTGGAAAGGGTCAGGAGTCCCCCTTCAAATTCATTCAGTTTCTCCACCTAAAAGCTAACATACTTAAAAAAAGTTATAAGACAACCTAAAGGTTAGAGGTATAAAGCACCGACCACGTTGTTGATGCTGGTGTTAAGAGGGGCCTTGGGATCCAAATCTGATTTCAAATATGTTGTCCCATGTATCTCCCAAAATAAACATATGCTTGTCACATCACGTATTCTGGTGTCTTGGGTTCAGAGAGTAAGTAACAACAGGCTTTGGATGAGGCAATGTAAGAAGTTTTCCAAAAGTCTTTGTCACCTTTGCAGTATATGTGGTTCACAAATACAATAAAGAGTAGCTTCATTTCTATTCAGTTTGAAGATTCTTTCACATAACTAAATTATAGAATCAAATCCACATCCAATCCACAGTTACCATATTCCCTATTTTTAGCAGTATTCCCCTGGTGTCAAGTTGGATCAGTAATCCAGACCTAGAAATCTATCTTTGACTACCATATATAAAATCCAAGCCAACAATATGTATTCAAGGTAGGGAGGTTGGTGGGAATGAAACCCATTCGATAAATCTGAGGACTGAAGGGAGAACGAGGGGGGATTTTGAGTTTGGAAAGATGGGTCCAGGTGGTCCTATGTGTTTGACTAAGGAGTAGGAAATTTATCTTTCAGGCAACAAGGAGCCATTGATGGGTTTTAAGATGGGACGGATATAACTGGATCATTCTGGCAAAGGACAGATGGATGGAGGAAGTAACTCAAAACTAAGGAGTCTGGTTGGACTGACAAAGGCCTGAACTAAGGCAGTCAGAGTGGGAGAGACAGACTAAAGACAAATTAGAGCAGGTCATTGGAGAGAGGACAGACTTGGCAGGAGGAGGCAGATGTGCCTGAGAGAGTGGAAAGCATCCAACTTAACTTCCAGTTTGGCTGACTTGGTAGATGCTGCTGCTGTCTTCCAGATGGGAGTACAGAAGATCTGGCAGAGGAAGTCTTGTAGGAAGTTTTGAACACAATAAGGTTCTACCTGGACATATAAATATGGATCTCTAGAGAAAAAAGTCCAGGTGGATATATGCATATGGGAGAAATCAGCATATATGTGGTGATGGATGTCATGAGTGTCTATGAAGTCAGCTGGAGAAGAATTGAGAGCAAAAAAAAAAAGATCTAGATCAAGAGCAGAAACTCTGGGAGAAAAAAAAAATGTTACAAGGAGGCATGGAAGAGGAGAGTCTCAAGAACACCAAGGAACAGTTTAAGGTAACCCATAAACTCCTCCTTCTCCATAGCAGTTGGAATGTGGGAAGGAACACTGATCTATTATTAAAATAAATCACTTCTTAACAACAAAAAGATAAATGATCAAGTAAAACATGGGATTTGAATAGACATTTCTCCAAAGATTCACAAATGATCAACAATCGCATGAAAAGATACTCTGCACCCATTTATCATTAGAGAACTGCGAATCAAAACCACAATGAGATACCACTTCACTAGGATGGCTAAAATCACAGAGACAGACAATCACAAGTGTCGATAAGTTGTGGACATTTTGGACCCTCATACATTGCTAGTAGCAGCCAATATGGAAAACAGGTTGGCAGTTCCTCAAAAAATTAAGCATAGAGTCATCATCACATGACCCAACAATTCCATACTAAGTATATACCCAAGAGAACTGCAAATGTGCATACAAGAGACTGTTCTTGAATTTTCATATTAGCTTTATTCAGCATAGCAAAAAGTGAAAATAACCCAAATGTCTATCAACTGGTAAGTGGACAAATAAAAAAGCATACAATGGAATACTATTCAACCATACAGAAAACATACTAAGTTTAAAAATACAGACACAAAGAGATACATATTGTCTGATTCCCTTTATAATAAATTAGTGGTGGCAGAGACAGGGAGGGGGAATGAGGAGTTACTACTTTTTTTTTTTAAGATTTATTTATTTATGCACACAGAAGTAGGGTACAGGCCAGAGGTGTGGGGGGCGGAGGGGTAGGCAGAACTGAAGAACATTGCTGAGGAGAGCAGCAGGAAGGTCAGGAGAGGTCTGCCGAGCCCTGTGGGTCACTTCTGGGGCAGAGATCAAAGTCATGCTGAAGTGGCGCTCACCTCTTAGTGCTGTGCTTTAACCCCATACACCACCAGGGAGGGCCCAACTATTTCTTAATAGGTCAAAATTTTAGGGAGATGATAAAAATGTTTTGGAATTAAGTAGTGGTGACAACTAAATACTGTGAATGTACTAAAAACTGTTCATTACACCAATGAATTGTACACAGTTCAAACAGAACTTTGTTATGTTCTCAATAAAAAACTTAAAGGATAAACTCACTTTACAAAATTATCCAGAGCCAAGAGGGGCTGAGTAAGCAATTTCTCCAGCTTACCCAGATAGTTTGAAAAGAGCGAAACTCCAGGTAGTCTAAGAAGTCAAAGTGCGTTCTTCTCAAGACACTCTTCAATGCCTTAAAATGTCCACAGACTGGAGTGGAACCTCTAGCTTCTCCTAGCTTCACATGCCCTGGTCAGCCTGCCTTACTTCTAAGGCTCCAAATACCTGAGTGCAGGGAGATAAGCAAGAAACTGTGATTTAACCTACAGATAGACAACATCCAGGTGTGGTATGGACTTAGTCACCCCACAATGACCAGAAATGAGCAATGACTTCTGGGCCCAGTTACCCACACCAGCCTCTACAGCATTCTCTCTGCCCCTGAGTGCCAGCAGGCATCATATATGCACCTGCTTTGGGCCCCCATGGTGCCTCAGGGAGTTAGTTGTTCTAAATCTAAACTTTCTTTGGGCTTTGAACACAAGTGACTTTGAAATTAGCACCACTGACAGAGCTTACACCCAACTCAACAAGTCAAGGCCATAGTAGTAGTCAAGGTCCAGAGAAGCCAAGCGAACAAAGGTAGGTTCACCATCATCATCGGAGTTCAGAGCCTCGCAGAAGAGCCCCTGAACATAGAGCTCGGGGTTCATCTCTAGACTTCACTCACCTCTTTGTTTCCCCCTTCCTCCCAAACCCCAGGGATAATAAAGCGACACAATGCAAATGCTTTGAGGTGGCACACCATCACCCAGAGATTGTCAGAGCCCAGGCGCAGACCTGGAGTGAAAAGCAAAACCTCTGGCCGGCTTGAGCCACCAGATAAGCAACCTCTCCTCCGCTCCTGCTCTCACCTGCCCCCTGGGAAAAGGAACACAAAGGAACTAGGCCTTTCCCTCGGGGTTCTGACCACCTCGTGGGGAGAGTATGATTACCCTGCAGTTGCCATGCCTACTGTGATGTCATTCCTTTTATCATTCCATCTGGGTGGATTTTTTTTTCCTTTCCTCTGCAGGACGGCCTCCTATCCAGTGCCTGGGAGTCCCCTGGGAGTTCCAGCCCTTGTCTTATCTGGATCTGGGTAAGCGACACTGCTGGGACCTCAGGAGACTCTGTGGTCCAAATGGGAGCAGGGGAGAGACAGGAGCAGCTTCCAGGATCCTGAAAAGCCCTCCTCCCACCCAGGCCGATCCTACCCCACTTCCAAGAACCACGCAGAGCAGGTATTTCGCTAGCTCCATACTCTCAGCAGTGCAAACAGAAGAGGCACCTGGAGTACCGTCCTACCAGCTGTCACTGGTCAGAAGGAAATCACCTTTCCAGTAAAAGAATTGTAAGGAATAAGAATGGAGGAAAAGGCATACAAATCCCACACTTCGCCATGCACAGGAAGAAAAAAAAATTTTTTTAAGTTTCATTTATTTATTAATACAGAATTAGGGTGCAGGCTAGAGGTGCAAGGGCAGTGAGAGGATTCACCAGAGACAGTGGGGGGAGCAGAGCAGGCAGACTGAGGAAGTCCACTGCTGAGGGGAGCAGCGGGCGGATCAGGAAAGCTCTGCCACACCATGTGGGTCACCTCCAGTGCTGGGGATCAAACTCGTACTGAAGTGGCTGTGGCTGGCTTGCAATGCTGTGTCCTAACCTGTTGCGCCACCAAGGAGGACCAGAAAAGAATTTTTTTTTTATAAGATTTACTTATTTGTGCATACAGAACTGGGGTACAGGCCAGAGGCTCAGGGGCGGTGAGAGGCTTCACCAGAGACAGAGTGGGGAGCAGAACAGGCAGATCGACGAAGTACACTGCTGAGGGGAGCAGCGGGCGGGTCAGGAGAGGTCTGCCACGCCATGTGGTCACCTCCGGGGACAGGGGGGAATTGAACTCATGCGGAAGCGGCTTTAGATTCTCAGTGCTGTGCTTTAATCCACTGCGCCACTAGGGAGGGCCCGAAAGAATTTTTTTTTAATGATTTTTTTTCATGCTGTCCAGTCATAGATCTGTGGGGGGCTCCATGTCAATAAGAAACATTGCTTTGGGTTCCCACTGGGTGGCTGACATGGTGCCAGGTACAGGAGACCAAGTCTCAGTCTTTAAAGACTAAGAACAAGATCTCTATTCAGAATCACAGCATTCACAATAATTTCGCTCCCCCAGAAAAATGAAGACCAAGACTCTGAAGAACCCGCTGACATGGCAGGCCGTTGAGGCGGCGATGCTCAACCTCGAATCTTTGGGCAGAGAGCAAAAGCGGGTGCTGGCAAGAATTTGCTGCAATTCCTCAAGACAAAAAGCCCACTACGTTCTTCCTCCTTGTCTGTCCTCTCCTTCCAGGGCCTGTGGGGCTCCCTTGGTAGTGAAGAAAGTGAAGGGGCAGTGAGGGAGGCAGTGGACAGAGGTTGCAGGTCCAGTTGCAGCACCCCACCAGGGGCACGGTGCCCATCTGTCTCAGAAAGAGCGGGAGGGCAGGGAAGGCCGTCTCTGCATTTCTGCAGTCGAGTTAACCTTTACGTAACAGGCCGGCTCCTGGAAGTCATCAACACCACTGTTAAGACACAGTGCCCAGGAGAAAACAGTCACACCAGAAACATACAGACTTATTAAGGAAAAATGGCGTTTACTGTTGGTGTCAGCGGGGCTATTGTTCTCAGCCAAACCGAACACACAGAACTGGCCATATCTTTCTAGATACATACAGTGCCCCTCGTTTAAATAGAGACATTAGAGTGCACATGCACGTGTGTGAGTGCGCGTGCGTGTTTTGTGTTCTTTTCATCTTAAGCAAGAGAAAAAGCCAAGTCCCATTTTATGAATGAGGAAACCGAAGCAAAGAAAGACGGGGTCATGCCAGGTGACACGGATTGGCAGAACTGAGATTTTTATCTAAGGGCTCACTTTGGGGGACCCTTGGCAACCGCACAGGCGCTCAGCAATTTGAGTGGAAGTCACATTACCAGGCCACCAAACAAGCCACTACTGTTCGTTCTTTTGTGTTCAGGGGCGGTGGGGACAGGGAGGGCCGGTACAAAGGAGGGGGGTGGAAGAGAAACCCCCAGGAAGGCCCAACCATTTCACATGTCTGCTGATACAGTTGGGGGCCAGATGTCAGACTTGGTGAAACTGGCTTCCTTTTTAATGAGCCGGTCTGCCCTTCACCTGTCCTAAGGTAGGTGTCCAGATGCCCTACTTTTCCAGGCAGCCCTGCTCCCTTGGGGAAGGAGAGCCAAACAGGCTGCCTTCCCCTCACCCAGCCAGGTAAGCTTTGCCATCCAGAACCAGGCCAGCGAATACACACAGGAAGTAGTCACCAGAAGGGGGCTTAGTTGATTTCTAGCAGCAAAGCCTACACCTCAGGACGCACACCTGTGTGAGAGGGCCCTGCAGAAATCTCGGCCCGAATCAAAGCAGGCCAGCCCTGATCACACTCCACCCCCACAGCCCCCGCGAGAATGGCTGGGATGGAAACTCCGAATTCCAAAAGGCAGGGAGCTCTGACATCACACAAACCGGCCCCTGAATCTCAGCCCCACTCGCCATGAGGCCTTGTGTTGCTTGCTCAGTTGCCCTGTCCATTCAGTGAGGAGGAACAACGTCTAACTTTGAGAAATTCTAAAATTGCCAGCTCATGGTAGGCACTTCAGGGATGGCGGCAACAACGTCTAACTTTGAGAAATTCTAAAATTGCCAGCTCATGGTAGGCACTTCAGGGATGGCGGCCATAACTGTTGCCTTGCGAACCCAGCCGGGTGCCTGTGCTCAGCTGCCCACACAGTTCCTGCCTCTGACCGGTGCCCCCCTCACACCCCACTTGCAGCATAAGTGACCTGGAGATGAAGCCTTCACTACAGAAGACAGAGCTCATCCTTGTCAAGCAAACTGCCCCACAAGGGGTCACAGCCTTGTTCTTTCATAAACTACTGTTTGGTTTCATTCTCTTTATTTGTACAAGAATGTTTCATGTGTTTCTTTATGTCCAGACATGTATGTGCATAGAGGTACTGTATTAGCTATGCTATTTTCTCATACCCCGTTCTCCCCTATCAACACCCCCATCCCTGGCCTGTTTGCCCATGTTAACAGCTTGTGGCCTTCCACATTTTCCCCCCATGTTCGTGCTATTATTAGCTACATGCAAATACGCATGAATGAGTTGCAGGGGTGAGAGAAGGTGGCTATTGTTTAACAGCAATAGAATTATACACTTACATCTCCCCATTTTATTTTGACACACTTCACCAAAATCTTTTTAATGGTCTGTAACAAGCCGTGATAGGAAGGCACTAGAGCTTTCAGGCCATTTCCTGCTGGTAACTTACTCACCAAGATTCGACTCTTGACCACTTCCACTTCCACCATCTTGACAAACAACACAGCAATTAATTCTTTATACACATGTGCTTACTAAAACCTATTTTCTAACCAGGTAAAGTGCCCAAGCACTTCTGGAAAATCACCCATCCAAAGAACGGATTCCCAACACAGGCACATCATCCTTATCAAATTCCTTTTAAAAAATGGGCCCCCTGCTCTTACAAATGCAAATCCATAGGCATGGGGGTCTGGCTTCAACCCCCCACTCCCCACATTTCTTACTGTATCAACTCTAAGGGTCTCAATTTTCCACCTGTAAAGTAAAATAATGACTGCCCCTATGGCAGGACTAGCAAACACTCTTATGAGTGATTTTTAGGAGGGAGCAGAGTGTGAAGTAATATTTTTGCTGTTCTTCCATGGGAATTTGTTTCTAGCTAGCTTACTGTTTGGACAATGGAGGAGAACAAGCCAAAACTAGTCCATGAAGTTCTCTCCAAGAGGTCCCTATATCAAGGCCTTTGGGGTGGGATGAAGAGGCCTCCTCTGTTTCTCTGCATTTCGCATGCAACTTATACCATGATCATTTACAACGCAAAGTCTGGAGGAGACAGAGGGACCTTTGACTCTCCTCCTGCCCAGCTTTGTCAGCCTGAAGAGGGACAGCTGTAATTGGAGTTATACATGGAATGATCCAGTGAGCAAATTTGAGAAAACGGGTAATCTCATGAGTGATTTTCATTCCAAAGTTCACTGAAAGTTCCCTGAACACCACCTATCATGCAGCACAGGTATAAGATAGGCAGGGGCAGAAGGTGGGAAGAGACAAGGGCTTCTTTATTGACCACTGGAAATCAGCAATTCATATTTTCTGTTCTTGAACAAAAAGAGACATCTTGAAAGAGAAAAACCCCAAACCTGACATTTCAGATGGCAGGTCTCAAAGTCTCTCCAGAGTCTCCACCAAAAGCAGTGACCACACTGGTGCTGCCAAAATGCTCAGGTGCCCGAGAGGGAAGCGACAGGAAGGGCAGAGTTCGCACGATGCCATAGTGCTGCCCTTGGGCTCTGCTTTGAAACTCATTCAAACTTGGATGTGGAATGACCTTCATCAAAATCAACAACTGACTGGCACCCTTACTCTGGAAATGCTTTGACCCCAACTACTGAACACACACCAACACACACCTGGCCTCTGGCTGGCTGTCCCTTCAGCAGGTGTGTGTACTCTGGCCTCCAAAAGACACACACACTGTGCTTCCCACATGCAGCACAGAGAACAACCAGAAATGGCCAACTACCCATCATACACAGAATGGGGAAGAATTCATGGTGTGCTTCCTGTGGGGAATATTATGCGGCACTGAGAAGGGACAGAAACCCAGCAGCACCCCTTCGAGTATGACTTCACGCCTTACCCAACCCAGCCCTGCAAAGGGTGGCTAACCTCATTCTGGGCTCATAAAGTAGAATCTGCTAGTATGTCAACTTTTGTGTCTGGGTTTCTGTTCTGTTGATTTTCTAATCTGGGTATTAAAGACCCACATGGCACAGCAGACCTCTGCTGTCTCACCCGCTGTTCTCCTCAGCAGTGTACTTCGTCAGTTGGCCTGTTCTGCTCCCCACTCTGTCACTGATGAATCCTCTCACTGCCCCTGCACCTCTGGTCTGTACCCCAGTTCTGTATGAATAAATACATTTTTTAAGTTAATAATTAAAAATAAGGGTGATGGTGAATAAAGTTATCAGGACTTGGAGTAAGACTTTTCATGGCATGCTTTATTCCTGCAGCGTTCTTGCAGATGCAAACACTGATTCTCCGAGTGTGGAGGAAGAGATGAAAGTAGGAACCAAGGAACTGACTTCTCTGGAAAAGAGCAGCCTCACAAAATGTTGGTGTACATCCCACACCTATTGGATAACTAATCCAATGTACTATCCAGTCCAGGTTTATTTTGTTTTTTGCTTTTCTTCCCTTAATAATGAAGGAAACTGAAATGAAGCACTATGCTGTGTCCTCATAAAATTTGATCACAACCTACTTGTTTATGAGTTTTAGAACATCAACAGTTGGAACAAACAATTCAATTTCAATATTTGCAAAATGACCTTGAAAATGCCCCACCTGGTCAGGGTCTCTGCTCTGAAGCTGTTGATGAGAGGGCTCGGGTGGGTAAGGCCTGTGTGCACACGCTCACCCGCCACCACCAGCCACCCACCAAGGTGCCAGAGGCATTGCCTTTGAAACTTCCCTTTGCTTTGTGATTGGAGACAAATAAATGATCATTAAAGAAAAAAAACTGGAATGAAGAGAAAAGGCATAATTATTTCATGTAGAAATCAAATCTAAGGTGATGGACAGAGACTAGAAAGAAATTCTGAGAAAGGGTAATAATGTAGAAGCCAGAGATGAAAAGAGATTCCTTTACAAGGTCAGCTTGGATTTCCCTTCAGTTCAATAACATTTCTGATAACAGCTAGCACTTACGATTCAGGTCTTACATGTGCTAGGCATGGTTGTAAGTACACAAATCAACTCATTCAACCTCATCTATGAGGAAGGGATTAATATAATCCCCAGTTTACGATCTGGGACCAAGGCCCAGAGAGGTTAAGCAACTAGCCCAAAGTGATGAGCTAGGCAGTCTGGCTTCAGAGTCTCTTCTAACCCATTATACCACATAGCTTCCTAACAGGGCACTAGGCTGGGCACTAAACTAGTGGTTGGCACAGCAACAAGGAACACACAGCAGCTGGGGATCTAACTTCAGGATGAAAAGGCATCAACCTGTCTCCAAATGCTTGAGTATTAAGTTTTCTCTCTTTTTTTAGAAATTTTTTTAAAGATTTATTTATGCATACAGAACTGGGGTACAAGTCAAAGGTGCAGGTGCAGTGAAAGGCTTCCCCAGACACAGAGAACACGCAGGTCGACGGAGTACACTGAGGGAAGCAGCCAGGGAGACAGGAGAGGTCTGCCGCACCTTGTGGGTCACTGCCCCATGGCCAGGGATCGAACTTGTGCTGAAGCAGCTGCTGCTAGCTTCATAGTGCTGAGCTTTAACCAGTTGCACCACCAGAGAGGGCATGGATATTAAGTTTTCAATGGCTAAAAAACAGTGCTTATTTTCTCACTGATACTATTCTACTCAGTAGAGTAGGTTGTAAAAATAAACATTCCTTGAAGCTCTCCCCACCCCTCCACTCCTCCCCAAACCTTCCCCAGCCCAGTTAGGAGACTCAATAAAGCTCTTACTTTTGATTGGAGGATAGGAGTGACCTGTAAATATGTTTGTTTGTATTTCCTGAATTGCCCTCTTGTGTAAAAAGGACTGCTCACCACTGATCTAACAGGCTGGAATACAGGAACTCCCAGGGGGAGAGAGGCGCAGGCCTGGGTTATTAAAAAAATGAAGACATGCAAAGTAGGATTACATTTATGGCACATTCTAAATGCTCATACTTAATAAAGTCATTGTTTTCACGTGCACACACACACACACACACATTCAAATACAATAGAAATAATTACGCTCTCTAGAGGATTACAAGAACTATTTTTAAAAATGTTGAGGCAGCGTGCCCCATGGATGGTGTGGTGTGAGCAGAGACGACGCATTCCACGCTTTGTGATGAACAGCTTGGCAACTAGACATAATCTCATATAGAGATAACAAACTTTCAGCGGAGAACTCCATGAATGGGAGACCCAAGTTTAAACAGGCAGTAGTAGGCAGCTTCCACGGCTGCCCACACCCCTTGATAAGCCTTCCTTAGGAGAAGGAGATAAAAGATTAAAACAGTATCCCCAGCTGGTGATAGAGAAGCAATGAGGTTCATAGAGCTGGAGAAAGTGGAGGATGGAATTCCTGGGACACGGCCACCTGCAGAGTCAGGCTACCTGGGTTTAGGATCTGTGACACCTTAGATAGAGGTCAAGTCCTGATAGTCAGATTGTTAACAGGCAGGGTGAGGGGCACCCCAGGAACAACAAACCTGCTTGCTCTAAATAGGTTCTGCCATCCACCACATTAAGACAAAGCATACTCAAGTGCCTAAGACCTTAAATGGAAAGGAACTTTAATACAATTAGTGTGCAATAAAGAGAAGAGAAGGGAAAAGATGGCTAAAACAGTTTTTATATCCAAAGTTACCCATCCATTTGTGTATATTTGCCCAGCGGGACTGGTTGGCCCAAGGTCGGGCTGCTGAGGCCTGAAGGCCTGCCCCAAGTCTATGGGACCTCAGGAGATGCATAGGAAAGGTAGGAAAGGTAGGAAAGGAAAAGATCAAAATCCAGATAAAAGCTGCCATTGTCAGCCTCCCCACGGCTCTCTCGCCCATATCTGGTTCAAGCATCTCCTACATTGTCCCCCAAGTCCCTGAGACTAGACGAGGCCAAAGGGCAAGGTTGGGGCTCCTCGATCTCCTTGTTCTCCCCTCTCTCCTTCCTTCCTTCTCCCAGTCTCCTCTCTAGCTTCTCTTCCTTGCTGCTCAGCTCCTCCCTTTCTTGTCTGGGGCAGGGAACCTGGACATCACCTTTCCCTGGGGACCACCCTGTTACAAGTTACAAAACACAGACAGGAACACAACCACCTAACTACCTGCCCATGAGCTAGCTGCTACCCAGGCCTTCAGACACTCAGCCCCCGGCCCACCTCTGCCACAAGCCCTGGGGGTTGGGGTGAGGTGGAGGGAGTTGGTGGTTCTGCTCTATATATGAATCTTGAACATGTGCCCCCCCCCATACTCATCCCATTTCCAGAGAGTCTATTAAATGTCTTTATAGTCAAATATGGTACACATGGTGATGTGGCATTCCACTCTGCATGTGGTTCAAGTTCAAGACTTGTGGGGAAAAGGGATATTAAGGTTACTTGGGTGCCTAAAAATGAGACACCTCAGAAAGCTGGTTGAAAACCATTTTCCAACACCTGCTTCTTGTGCAAGAATCTACCTACTCTCTGAGTTGCCAAGGAAAGTTAAGGCTCTTGTTCTGAAGTGAAGACGGTTCCCTTTCTTTCCACATGACACCTGCAGGAGATAGGAAACATGATGCCTCCTGTATATCACAGGACACAGATCTTAGCTCTTCGTAAGAGGACACCCCAATGCCTGCCAACACAGCATTCAGCGAGGGTGGCTTTTCTATTTTTTCCCCCTTGCTAAAGGGGCCCTTAGAAAGGCTCTCTAGGTCTTCCCCAAGAGCAAAGTTCCCCAAGCCCCAGGGACGCTTCACTGGTTTTATTTAGCTAAATAGCAGGGAATCATTTCTAGAGTTCTTTACCTGGAAGAACACCAAAGAGGGATTCCTCCCAATAGAGACCTGGGAGCCATGTGCTAAGTATACTGGCTCCTGCTCAAGCAATAGAAGTTGAGCAAGATCTTGAAACAGCCCCTAAATTTCTCCCCTAGGTCCTGTCCAGGCAAACACAAATTGATTCTTTTTTTTTTTTCCAAAACACCCCTTCAGGTGGCTTTGTTTACCTTCATTAACAGTTCTCAATGATGAGCAGGCCCCAGGGTTCAATGCCCAATTCAGAAACACAATGCCTGTGGGAAGCTATAGAACAGAGAGGTAGCAAATCCACATGAGTTCCTCATACATCCTCGCCAGTTGACTTTCTTGAACACACCCTACCCTCATTCCCTAACAATAATAGTTTCCTCCTGTGTACAGACTCCAGTTTCATGTTCAAACCAACCCTACAGGCTAGGTCCCAGAGGTAGGTGATAGAACTGGGATTTGAACCCAGAGATCATATTCCAAAGCCCCAGCTCCCATGAGGACCACAGGTTAGTTCTCTACTCAAAGATTATCAGCTGATGCTCTTTGGAGCTTTTACCTCACCATATTGTGAGCATTCACTTACTGCTTATCGCCTTAAATCATGACATGCAAACTCAGTATTCAGCCTCCCTTCTTTTTTATCATAACCTCCACCCCCAAGTTTTACCAAAACAGATGGCCACCTCTCCCAGACTACATTTCCCAGCACCCCTTAAAGGTTGATACAGTCATGCGACTAAGTTCAAGCCAGTGGGACATGAGTGAGTGGAAGTTCCTTAAGATGCACTGTTTGCCTTGGAGCTCCTCACTTGTACTTTCCACATTTTGAAACATAAACTTAGAGAGATGCAAAATAGTAAAAAAAAAAAAAAAAAAAAACTGGGTCCATGAAGTCCTTCATGAACCTACCTTGCCAGTCTCGTGTGCTCATTTATCTGAGAGAAATAAATCTCTTATTCAGCCATGCTAGTCGGGGATCTTTGTGGTAGCAAGTTACCCTATATATGCTAGCTCCAGTGACTCAAGGCCCTAAAATAGTCTTATTCTGCTCCACGTTCCCAAACCCCTTTCTTCAGCTTGGAAGACAGTAGTTGTTCAGCAAATATTTGTTACATGAATGAAAACACCATTATGTAAACCAGGCAGTCTGTTGGGGCCAAACAGACTGATCTCAGCTCAGTACATGACCCTTATCCAGGTGAGGTCAATGTCTCCTTCTTTTTTATAACAACCTCCACCCTGGCAAACAGGTGTTCCAGTCAGAGAAGTGATACATAGGGGAGCATTTGCTATAGGGGAGTAGTAAACTTTTACTGCCTCTGTTGTCGACTCTGCTGAGACAGTGGATTTTGTGCTGAACAAATGCGCTGAGCCGAGCGCTTGTCTCACAACAATAATGAGCTCAGTCTGAGCACCTGCTATGGGCCAGGTACTCTACTAAGCACTGCACAGACATTACGGTGTTAGCCTCCCTTTATCCTCACTTCAACCTTACAAGGCAGGAACAATCATTACCCCCACATGAGTAAATCAGGCTCAAAAAGTTAAGCCCTGGCTGCAAAACCAGTAAATAACAAAAATAAGGTTCAAACACAAGTTGTTGGAGCCCTAAACTTAAACTCTCCTTAACCACTACACCAGTCGCCTCTCTCCATGTCTAAAAGGGCTACATCTCCGCTGTGGTTACAAGTCTGGAAGACCGGACCAAGCTGTGTGCTTCTCGGAATAGAGCCAATGCCGAGCTCTAGTGTAACTGTGACCCTTCCCTCAGCACCTTACAGCCAGGCACAGGGCACACCGCCTTGGCTCCAGGATCCGCTGAGCTCCTGGTGCTCTCTCCTGCTCTCTCTGTGTCCTCGCTGCCCCCTGACCTCCGCACCCGACTGTCCATGCCACCGCCACCCACAGCCTGCGCCCTTTCCCCTCCACCACCTCCCCCATGTTTGCCCTCCTTCCACCTCTAGGCACAATTCTCGCCAGAATGGCAATTCTCCTTGCTGAAGCCAGCAGGGTCCAGATCTGCCCGACTGGCCCATACAGGTATGGTCCACGTTTCACATCCCACCTCCAGGCCAACTTTGTCCTCATTTTCATCTCTTCCACCTCCTTCCTCCTCATCCTCTAGATTCTGCAAAGCAGAGTCTGCGTTCAGAAAAGGAAGAGCCAAGCAGGCATTAGCCCACAGGTCACAAGCTAAGGGCCCAAGAATGTGCTTTTTGATCACTGAATTTGTAACATCAAAAGTTGTTAGAATTCATATATAAATTCAGATTTGAAGCCTCTCTTGAAAAACCAGAAATGCTGGCAACACTGGGCTCGTCTTCCCTCATGGCAAATAGCTGGAGTTGAATTTGGACGACCCACCGGACAGACATGAACTTCTGGTGCACCATCGCCCTCTCCACTCCCTATTCCACATTGCCCATTCAGACATACTTCATTTGTGGGGCTGCCCAAGACCCTGTGGCCATCTGAGTTTGCAGTGTCTGCTGAGCAAACTGAGAAAGCAGAGAAATTATTCCTCCAGGTGTCAAAAGTTGGGTTCATCAGCAAATCCACAGCTGGCTATCATTAGATATTTATCAGGCTCCAGGCACTGTCCAGAGCATTAAGAATTTAAAGGCAAGTCCCTTGACCCTGCCTCTCTCAAGACAATGCTTCATCCAGCTTGCAACTCCAAACTCATGGATGTACTAGAAAAAGCCACCTTGTTTTTTCAACATAGGTCACAAGCATCTCTTCTAGTGTGTGCCATGCTACACACTAGATTCTCCTTATCTCATCCCAAGCTTGACTTTCCTGAGATCTATTGCTCAGATTACATATCTTAAACCTACTGAAGTGTAACCTCTCTGTAAGGTAAGGTAACCCCCTCTGAATCCTGATGATGGTGACGATGAGGAGGTATATGTATATGCTTCTGGATTAACACTCTACTTTTTCTTCAACTTCTCAGACAAGTGAGAAGTCAACATTCAGTGAACCAGAAAGTATTTTTCCCAAAGCCCCATTGAAAGAGGAAGTGGTTGTCGATGACAGCCTTGGTGGAAGGAAGGTTCAGGGGTGCCAGATAGCTTGATTTTTCATACAGCCAGATATATAAGTTTGAAAAACGAAACAACAGTTTCTAGTAATAAGTCTGTGCTGAGAAGCAAGTTGCCTAAATGCCTAAGAGACTTTCCAAGGTCAGAGCCTGGAGGGCTAATTAATAGGGACACCAGGAGATGAGGGCTCTCCTTGAAATGCCCCACTGGAACACCAGCAGCAGTTCCTTGTGCCTGGGTACCCCTGGACTTGGAAAAGGACCCCAGTCCGCTTAGCTGGTTTGGCCTGCCAACCTAGTAGTCGGTGTTAGGCTTAAAGTCACCTTTTTAACCTTTTCTTCTCCATATTCTCCTCAGGCCCCTCAAGTTCTCAACTGACACTGCATTATCTGGATCTTTCCAATAAGTAGGTTGCAGCTTCCATGTCTTTGATTAGACAACTCTATCAAAGAATTCCTTGAGATGGAAATGCTTATCATGAAGCAGGTAACAAACATCCTTTTTCTTCCCAACCACATACAATTAACATATAAATGGCCTGGCAGAGGGACTTCTTTGAGAGGTGGCAGATTATCACTACTCATATCCCACACTTATAAAGCTTTAAAGAGAGAGAGAGAGAAATTTCCAAATGAGAAAATGTCACAGATGGCCACAAACTAACTTCCCAAGGGATGATCATTTTCATGCAAATACTCTTTCTCCAAGTAAAAAAGGTACAATGTAAAATGTCCACTTGAGGATCTGTGCCTCCTATTTGGGTAATTGCCCTTCTTCTGTGGGTAATGAGCAGGGAAACGATATGCCCAGAAAGGCGGCCAATGAGGGGCCTGCTCACACCGCGTGAGGATTGGCCAAGCCTGGCACCAGCTGGAACCAGGGCCAGCTTTGAGGACAGCAGAGCGACTTGATAGGATTCTCTCTTCAAAGCATACAGCAAACATCAATTAATCCTCAAAAGACACTTTCAAGGAGAACATTATCCCTTTTCAGGATGTGGAAGCTAAGAGGCACCAGGTAGCTGGAGGGAGGGCAGAGGAGAGCAGCGAGCGGGAAAAGGGGGTGTCAGGCTCCTAGCCCAGATCAGGCTCTCAGGAGAGAGTCAAATTGCTGGGAGAAGAACTGAACCTACAGAACTGGGGCACAGGAGGAGGTGGAGGAGAAGCGGCAGCCTTTGAACGTGCCCCTGGGGGCTCCTCCTGCTCCATCCCACAGGAGGTTGCAAAATGAGACAGGGTCTGAGTTCTGAGCGCAGCTCCCCTGCACCAGGCCCAGGGCAGAGACCTAGGGCGAATGACTGCACCTGGGCTCAAACCCCTTCCTGAAATGAACGACCACGTAAGCTGTGGGTGGGAAAGAAAACAAAACCTGGATCCACCTCCATGCCCTAAGCCTGTGTGGGTACCCCCCCACACATCCTCCTAGAAATGGGCAGAGAGGACTTGTTTGTACAGAGAGGACGCCCTGCCTGGCTGGTCCAGCCTCAGAGAGCCCAGCCAGCAGAGCCGCGCAGAGCACACACACGAAAGACTCACAGCCTTCACTGTGTTCCGCAGTCAACATCGCAATTCTCACATTACACATTATCCGAACTTAAATATTTGGCTCTGAGATACCTGGAATAAATGTATACCACTGATCCCCCTGATCACATACTGTAAAAACATCCCACAATCTCGTGCCACACTCAGGCAGCTTAAAGCCCTTACACACCAATTTCTTGAGTATTTTCAGCCTGCATCTTGTTAAAATAGAAAAAAACTTAGAATTACTTTCTCTGCCACATACTATGTGCTACTTGCAATGCTAAACAGAGCCCTGCCATGTGCAAATGCTATGCTCATTGGAGATATTTAAATGGTTAGAGAAAGGATTTTCCTAAAGGGTTTGAATGGGATTTCTCTCCATTGAATACGAAGTCAAAGAAATAAAGAAAATCTATGACTTTCTTTTTCAATTCAACTACCAGTTATTCTGACGTAACCTTCTACATACATATGTCCGTTCTCAGAGGCACAGAAAATATCTGGAAGGATGTAGAAAAAAACTGCCCTGAACTGTGAGGAACAGACTGGACGATGGGAGGAAAGTCTTTCTTTTCTTTTTATTTTCTTTCTTTTTCTTTTCTTTTCTGCCCTTCTGTGCTGTGCATTTTTACAATCAGCGTATCACTTTTTAAATATTTATCATCATAAAATGAAAAAGTTACTCCAAGCTCATTTCTTTGGTCCCTCCTGTGACATTTGGCCCCCACACCTGTGCAAAGTAGGTCAGTTTCGGAAATTCCTCCCTGTTTTTTACGCAAATCACAGTTTTTGAGAACTTGTTGATACTCAGTCACTTCACCCAGAATGCACCATGCTAAAAACGGACCCTACACTTGAAAGTCACTTCACAGAGGAGGAAGGTGAATTTCCTACTCAAAAACAGGGCTCCCAGGCCAGCGAAACAACTCGGACATGTTGACTATCTTAAGGAGAACCCAAGAAGCCCACTGAAAAGCTTCCTTCTACACAATTCAAACCCAGCTCTGCTCCCTGGATCCTCAGGATGAAACACAGAAATGCACAAAACTAACCAACAGACTAGAATCCTCCCACTTACTCAAATCATCGTTTTCTCCTCTTCAAGTCATACCAACCTCTTCCATCATTTAAATGTTTATATAGAGCTCTTCCAATCGGAAGCTTGAGAAACAGAGACCTAATCTTAAAGGGCTTTCAGTTGCAAAGTAATTAGAAATGAAGTTTTAAAAAAAATAGGGTTGAAGTGATGAGGTCAATGAGAAAATCCAATTCCTTGACAAAATTTTCACTTACATCTGTTTTTCTCGTGTATAGTTAGATACACTTGTTAGCAGCTAATCAGGGACTTGGAATCTGACATGAAGGAAAATGTATATTCCAAGTCTCTTAAACTCCTGGTATATGGCAGAGCTCTAGGCAGCAGGATCAAATTGTCAATTGCAGCCTGACCCTGAAATCAAAACTCTAATAGTCACGGAAGTTCTGCAGCAAATCAGTTACTGTTCACACCTCACTCATCAAAACCCTGAACGTCACCAGAGGGACCAGAATCTGCAACAAACCAGAATGCCTTCCTTTTGGGGCTAGATGTCCTTCCTATTCTACTTGAGCTCTCTCCTTTCCAAGGCTGATTTTGAATTGAGGGGAAATAGGCTAAGAAAACCCTCACCTTTAATATTAATAAGAATGGTGCAGTCCCTAATGATCAGAGCTCAGACTACATAGGACTTGAAAGCACGATTGAGACTTTGATATGGAATATGAAAAAGGAACAGGCAGAAGGAGCAGAAGACCAAATGGGGAGGCCCAGGGCCCAGCTCCTGCCAGCTCCAGTACTGACTCACTGGTGACAATCACCCTGATTTCTTTAGCCAGGATAAGGTACACTTACCTTGGCATCTTTTTATCTGAGAGATGAGGGAGATGAAGTCCCAAATGTTTTATTTGCCCTGAAATATATATTATGAGGGAATTAGGAATTGAGCTCATCTTTGCCTTCTTTTCAAAGAGATTTCACAGATGCCACTTCATCATTATCCCTGGTGAGATAGAGAACCCTTAATATTAGCTCCATGTTACAGAAAAACCAGCTGAGGCACAGAATGGTGACCAGACCAGGGCACCAAACTTTTTAGCACACTGTATGGTATTCCAGGGCTATGGGTGTCTGAAGGCCTCTCTGGGTCATGTCCAGAATGCTCAGGCACTTGGGAGGAGACAGAACTCAGGCCTCCTGCATTCCAGCCTGCAGCTTTCTCCTTAGCTTCGGCATCTGCACAGCTGAGTTTTACAGGAAGCTTCTTAACTAAGCATATCACTGGCCAGGGCGTGGTGGAAAAGGCAAAGACCCTACTGAGCCAGTATATTACTGGGGCAGGAGAGAAGATGGCATCAGGAGTGAGCACCTGCTGGGTGAGCTGGCACCTCAGCTCCAGGGTTTTGAGTGGCTTAGGGCCTCAGCAACCAACAGGAACCCCAGATCACAACGCTGCACTCAGCCATAATTCCAACTTGGGGGCAAAAGATGATGGGCAACTCTGGTTCTGGAATCTAGATCAACTACTACTATCAAAAAGTTGGGGAGGTGGGAGGACAGAATCAAGTATTTAATTAGCATCTTCTCTAGGCCTGGACTATTCAAAGGGTCTTCACATAGCTCATCTCACACACTGGCATCAAGCAAGACAAAGCATGGACCTTCTCCATGGACAGGATAAGCAGAATGTCCATGGTCCCTGCTGCCCCAGACACACTGGCACCATGGCCTCACCGCCATTCCAATAGCTAAATTCTCCTATGCAGATGACACTGGATACTAATGGCAAATGGCTCCCGCCTCACAGAATTCTCCCCCCTGGATTTCTTTCTCTCTGAAGCAGAATATCCTCTTCTCTCATCATCACTATTGCCACCCAGCAGTGCTGCCTGCCAGGACACCCTCCATGTACTCTGGCCTCCACAAGGCAACGGTGGGGGAAGCAAGAGGTGAAGGTAAAAGGCGGTCACAGAGGCCTCCTGGCACTAGGCGGTCACAGAGGCCTCCTGTCCGCAAGCATTTCCCAGGCAGTTTTGTGAAAGCCCCCAAACCTTGCATGGGTTTCGGAAGGAAACTGCATCCCAGGAATCCAGGGGGAACCCGACACGCCCTTGTGGAGTTTGCACCCCACCCTACAGAAGACAATCTTTCAGAAAGAACAAACAAGTGGCCAAGGAGGAAGAGACCTGCTCAGGCTTAAAACACAGCTGTTTCCTCCTCAACCTTCCCGTTTTCCCAGTCCCTACTTGGAGCAAATGGTTAAGTCTAACCTAACCCTGAAGTGTGAATGATGCAGGGAGCCAGCTCACAGACCTCCCACACAGGAGGGCGTGTCAGAATGCACGGATGGCCTCTCACATAGCTCTGCTGTGGGGGCGAGATTCCACGGCAGCCTCCATGTTCCTCAGCAGCCCTGCAAGAGAAAGTGGGGTTCCCCAGAAAAGGTGTAAAGTGTGGGGTGAAGACTTATGATGGGAAAGCACCAGCATCCTGGGGCAGACAGCAGCAGCTAGAGTGATTTGTTAGCCCGTTTTTCATGAGTTAATTTGCTTCCAGCAGATTCCATTAGTGACCCCACAGCCCTGGGGCCTGGAGGAGGACCCTGGAAGAAATGCTGAGTCAGCGGGCTGCAGGGCATCCCGGAAGGCCAGACACCTTGCACCCAGCCCTCAGCATGGGGTTTCGTTTCAAAGAGCTTAGACTAATAAGTATTGGCAAAGTTGCTACGGCAGCACCCAAGCCAGGTATAGAAAGAAGACACATACACCTTGACCACCAAACATAAAAGCTGATGTGATACAGGAGACGCCCACAGGAAATCATCTTTTCTTCCCAATGTCAGGAAAAAAGTCCTAGTGACAGACTGGGTTCCACCTGCAGCTAGAAAGCTAAAGGTTTTGGGGGGAAGAAGAAAGGGAAGTATCTTAGAATTCCCCTTGACAATCCCAGTAGAAAAAGAAATAAGGGTAAGGATGATGCCATTACCATTGTTGCTGCTACTCCCACCAAAAAATAGTAACAATTACAGTTTGCATTTTTTTGGCACTTGGCATGCAAGCTTCTCAGACACAATCTCACAGCGCTTTAACACAGCGCTTCAGGTAAACGGGGCCTCTAAGAGACATCCCGCGGCTACTAACTTAAAGGCGGAGACTCGGGAGGGTCAGTCAGGAGCGCCTGACTTATGGCTTGCACGAGACGCCCCAGCTGAAGGGAGAGCACTGGCTCCATGTACCCACACTAGCTGTGGGTCCTAGCAAGTGACCTGGCTCGTGGGCCATCCTCTTCCTTAAGAGGCCTGAGTGACTTCCTTTTTTGAACTTTTCATTCTTTTTTTGGATGATTTATCAATTCCTTTAGGCAGCATCAACACTTGCAGTGCCCCAGAGAGTGATACACCCGTTTGTTCAAAGCTTCTTTCACGTCCCTCTGCGGTGTTTCTGGTTTTCTCCACTTGGATGTGGCGTGTTTCTTGCTGAGTTTCGAGGTGCTCCGAGTCTCTAGAGACTCACACCGGGTCATTTATTTTCAGGTCATGTGGTTAGATAGGTGCCTGAGTGAGATCTAAAGGCCCCTGCCATTCAAACCACAGCTACAGCACGATGGTGGGGAAGAAGGGCCCAAGTAACTGAGATAAGACCCTGCCCCCCCCCCCGCCCGTGGTTTCCAGTGTGACCTGCTTACGCAAAAGCTAGAGAAACTTAGGTGCCTTATGGCTCTAAAACACCACTCGTGATGTCTCTGTAATATAAAAAGTATTTCTGACAGCGCGGTACCCATCTCTGCTTGTTCTTCTAGGTGAACATATTCACGAAGAGATGTCTGTAATGACATTCAATTATTGGGTTTGGGGGACCTGTTTGGTGGCACAAGGGATTGGATCCCCAGCCATGGAAGAGACCCACCTGATGCAGCAGACCTCTCCTATCTCACCCACTGCTCCCCTCAGCAGTGTGTTTCAGTAGATCTGCCTGTTCTGCTCCCCACTCTGTCTCAGGTGAATTGTCTCACTTGCCCCCGCACCTCTGTCCTGTATCCCAGTTCTTGGATGCATAAATAAATAAAATCTTTTTTTTTAATAAATAAATAAATAATAAATACTCATCTAATGGGTTTGGGGTGAGATTTTCATTGTCATCTTTTTACTTTTTTATGTTGCTTTCAATTTTTGCTAACAAATATACATCAATTCTATTAAAACAGTAAAGTCATTTTTAAATCACGACTAAAACAATCCAATGTATAAGTGGGTGAGCACACACAGACATATTTCAACACTAACTGGGTATTTTATAAAATTAAGAAATTATTAATTCTGATGAGACTGTGGCTATGTTATTTTAAAAAGAATCCTTTTCTGCCACTACATACTAAAATATTTACAGATAAAATGATCTGGGATTTATTTCAAAATAGCCCCTTGTGTGGGAGGGGTAGGCTGTAGGTGAGACAAGACGGGCTATGAGCTGCTAATTGTGGAAGCTCGGTAATGGATAGAGGGTGCATTCTGTATATTTCCATAACATACAGCAAAAGAGGAATTTTTTCAGGGTCAACAAGGAAGCCGTATTTCCCAGAATCTAAGCTAAGCTGCCCCCTACCCACAATCCCATTATCTTTGCACCTGAATTTTTCACCGCCCTTAGCTAGCCCTTCCCTTGGACAATCAGTTTAACTTCATTTTCTCTCTCACTCCTACACCATTCCTCCAAACTTTCTGGAATCATCCATCAAATCTGTTGCTATATTTTGGTGCCCAGACTGACCACTCTCTCTGACCTTACCCTTGCCCGGGGGACAGAGGGTAGAGCTGAGCACCTCCCACGCACCTCCGTTCAAAGTCAGCTCCTATCAGGCTCTGTTTACTCAAGACAGAGACAGAACAGTTTGACTGGTGGGGGTGGGGGACATATTTCGTTTGTTCACTTAATAAATACCCTGCAATTTGTGGCAGGTAGCAAGCCAAATACTGGGCCTTCCATGGTGAACAAGACAAAATCGTCACCTTAGAGTTCTCATGCTTGAGCTGTCACACAACAGATGTCATCTTCCCAACCTGCCAAGATTTAGGGTCAATGGTACATTCTCCTAGACAACCTTGAATCACCTGGGATCTTGTCTAAAATAAGGAAAAGCATATCTGATTGCCAAGCAAAAGAATGCCACCCAGCTACACACCCCAAGTCAGCTCCTCATGGCATGGGACAACAAGAAAAGGATGCGTAAAACCACAAGTAAATGGCAGCAGAGGAAAGGCAGCTACACAACCCCCTGCAGGCCCACTGGGTGCTTCTTTCATCTCAAAATCTTTATAACCTTTGCTGCCTTTTCACAAAAAGTTCTCATCCACTTTGAGGTTGAACTAGGTGAAGCTTTACTAGCATGCATGATTGTAACAGTTTTAAAAAACAAAATTTCCTGCCAGGAATAACTTATATAACCAGGATAAAATGCCCAGGGACCTCTTATGCTGACACTTGGTCATGGGGAAATGTTTAGCATTATTTGTACATCACTTAGACCTGCACTCAATACACAGGACGTCTAAATCAACTTTTTTTAGCAAAAAAAAAAAGAAAAAAGAAAGAAAGATCCAGTTTGGAGAGACCAATTTGAAATTTTTAAATTTCTTATGATTTATCACAATAATGAATATAGACTGTATTAAGTGAACTTTTAATTGACTTATAGAAACATAGGATCTATTCTCATATTAGTTGTGGACTCACCATTACTAGAATGCAAATGCAGGCCTTATGTACTTCTTCCCCCTTGACTATGAGACAAAAACCATCTTATCTTATATCCTCAGCAACTAGCACAATACCTGGCATACTATTGCTAAGAGTATACAGTTCTTGAATTCAATCCTAATATGCTGTAAAAATGATTTTTTTTTAACCAAAGCCCAATCCCAATCCCTTTGCACACATGGTCATCCAATCTATAAAATGTGCTCAGATTCCAGTCACTACTCACACCCTGATTCCAGCAACTGCCCCCTGACTGGTCTCCTTGGTGCTTAGTTAAGGTCACTCTCATCACCAGAGTGATGCTGCTAAAACCCAACTCCAAAAATAAATCAAGTTTCTCCTGCCACGCTCTCCCCCTCTCCCACACTCTGCTCCAGGGTCACTGACCTCCTTGTGTTCCTTTCAAGCATCAGAACCTCAGGACCTTTGCACTTATTATTCCCTCTATCTTGTCTCCTCTTCTTCCAATAACCTCAAATGTCACTTTCAGTGAGGCTCTCTCTCAACGCTCCCTGTCCCTGCTTTAGTTTCCATCATAGACTTACACCCATCTCATTTACTTACCTCCTTAGACAGCCGTGTGTGCACCCCCATTAGAAGGTAAGCTCCAGGGAGGCAAGGATTTTGTCCATTTTGTCCACTATTTTTGTCCAACATAGCACTAGGTGCTCAATAAATATTTGCTGACTCAATAATTAATCCCTGAATCCCTGGAAGTATTATTTCCCCTAATGGAAGGGAAACAGCAGAATCACCTTAATGGCAGACAATTTAGTTCATAACAACATACCTAATATATTATATACATCAAATTATATATTGCTAAGAATATCTTTTATTGGGTGTTTCTCAAGCAAACAAATAAGCTCTAAAGAATGTCTAGAGGAAAGGAAATCCCACTTCATTTTTCCTCCTTCCCAAGTGTGTGCCACCTCCCTCCTCTCAGGCCCAGAGCTGGAAAATGTCTGCTCCGAGGCTGCAGGAGGGGAGCAGACCTGAAGGCTGTTCCCATCCACAAGTCTGAGGAAACAGAAGGTGACTGAGGAAGGAAGAGGAATCAGCATGTAGATGAGACACACTTGTTTAAAACCCTTCCCGGGCCGTGAGTCAGCGGAGTGAAGCCAGCGCCAGAGTGACAAACTCATCTCAGCGATCTTATTGCTTTCATTAGGAACCAGGGGACTCTCCTTTAAAAAAAAAAAAGCAACTGATGTGTAGAAAAAGTGCATGTATGTCTGTATGTCTGCCCGCATACCCACAAAGGATGGCCTGGCAACAAAAACAGGATTTTTTCTAAATGGTCATATTAATCCACCTACTCTGTGCCCATCACAGTGCGAACCACTGGCCCCCAGACACGTCTCGACTGCCGCTCCTCTCCAGGAGCCCTGGCAGGTGGAAGTGACTGGCACAGACACGGCTCATGAGAAGTCACTGCTGAGGGCCCACTAGCAGAAACAAGGCTCTAAAGGATCCACAGAGGAGCGCAACTGGTCGTGCTTGGAGGTAGGGTAGGCCTCAGAGGGTGAGTAGAAACTGGAAGGGCTCATTGGATAGAGGTGAAGGGGCTGGCGAGGAAGATCATCCTGGCAGTGACGGTCACAGAGGCAAAGACCTGGAGGTGGAAAATCCAGGGCCTGACATGGGCCAGCATCCATAGGTGGTGGTAGACTGGGAGGCTAATTGTGAACATCAGGAGAGGGAGTTGGGCCTCCTCCTCTGAGGAGCATGCCCTGGTCCCTCCGAGGGGACCCTTCCCCCTATATATCCACCCCCTGTGTACATGCCCAGCCCACGTGGCCAGCACTCCATCTCATGGACACTGTGGTGCCTGAGGCCTGTGTTTTCATGGACTTTGCATGTCAAGAGGACAGGCAGACAAAAGACATGAACAAACAAACCATAAAGATAGTTGCTGATTATTGCATGCACTATGGAAAAAGGCATGGCAGGATGGTGAGGGACAATATTAAAGGGACGTCAGGAGGAAATGGCTTTGTCACAGTGAAGTAGAGGATAGGATGACAAGGAAGTCCTGGCTTCGTGGTTTCAATTTTCTTCAACAAGTCTGGGGTGAAATCATGTGCTGGGAGTTAGAGGGTAGAGAAGGTTTTCAGGTAAATAGCAAAATCCTGGAACCACTGCTGTAGGAAAGAAATGGAAAGGGAAAAGAGGCTGTGATGGGGCACCACGGACGAGCTGGGGGCTGAAATCATAAACGTGCCGGGAGCCCGTCAACACAGAGCAGGCTCGAATTTTACAAACAGTATCTATTGATGAAGCTTTATGTCCCTGCAGCTATATTGACACCTGCACTAATATCCTAGTAGTGATCTGGATCTCCACCCCTACTTGGTATGAGCTGGGTTTGCTGGACTGTTTATTTGATTTTAATTAAGTTTGATGGGCTGTGAGGGTTTTCATTACTTGGTTTGACCAGGCACATTCCCACGGCCCCCTCCCGCCCAGAGACCCCGGTCGCGTTGGTCTGTGTTCCTGCCATAGCCTCTCCACTCAAGCCATCCAGCAAATTAATCGCCCACAGTGTCCAGGCTGCCATGCCTGGAACAGCTCCCGCCTATAGCTCAGCAGCCAGGTGTATCTATGCAGGTTCTTCATCCCCTTCATGCACCTTATCTCTTCCAAGCACCCAGGTTGGTACTCAACACTGTCCCTTTTTGAAGCCAAGCTCACTTACATGAACAAACCCAGGTGCAGACCTCAAGTTGTCTAAGCCCTTCAGCATTTTCCCATCTATAAAATAGTTTATTCTGCCTGCTTCCTAGGAGGACCAATTAGTCAATGTGTGTGAATCACACAACACACGGCTGCTGAGCAGATCATCAGGGTTCAAGAGGTGCAGCTGCCACATGTACGGTCATTAATTTAGGAGGACGCATGTAACGATGCAGTCATTGGCACGTCCGCCACATGGCCACACACAGAAACCATTGAGTGTGTGTTATTATGTTCTATGTGGTGAATCGTCCTTGGTTTCCACTGCCTCTTTAGGCTTATCTTAAGAGTTCAACTTTCACCGTACAGTCTGATAGCTTTCATTTACATTCATATTCAACCTATGTCTTGCCCCTCAACTAGACAAAAAGGCCCTGGAGAACAGAAATTGCATCCTCTGCTTCTTAATGTCCCCCTAGTATGGAAGACAGAGGTTCCCACATTAGGAGGTGCTAAGTAATTCCTGGCTGGTTAAAAGGAAGCTGCTCTGTCCGGGTCCGCTATCTTTTGTCCTTCTGTAGAGACCCAGGTAAGCCTTGCCTCCTCCCTAAAGCTAGTCAGTGAAATTGATTTCGTCCTTCCTGGAAAGTCTACAACGCTTTTACCATATTTTGTCTTAGAACCTCTAGACTCACAGAGTAGAGGAGGTGCGGGGAACTGAACTTGTTGCCCACCTTTCTTCTACCATGTTCCTTTCATAGGTGTAGTCTTTTCCAGCCAGGTCCGGAGACCACCAGGCTACTCTAGGGCCTTTTTTATGAGGAAACAAAGACTGAGGTGGACAAATACTGGTATTTCAACCACAGGGGCCCTGGACAGCTTTTTACAGACATCTTATCTCTCAGAGCAAATATGCCAGGCGGCCCTCTGAGGTTTAAGGCAGACAGTGCTGGAGAATCTAGCCCCAGTTTTTATGAGCCATATGAACCAGGAGGAAAATCTCCCCAGACCTTGCCAGCTCTCTACTAACCTGTCTGAACTGTGAGGAGGACCACCAGCTGTCTTCAAGAATTTCCTAGATGCACACTAGCTCTACCTCAGGGTGAACTGAATCCAAAGAGCCTTCTCCCACTCTGGTCATTAGCTAGTAGGAGTATTACAAAATCTTCTCTGTTCCTTCTGCTCATTCTCCTACCAGGTACTTTGTTTAATGGGCATCAAAGTGAAAGCACAGGGCAAAGTCTGAACAATTGAAAAGTCTGAACAGTTGATGCCTCCCTCCCCTACCTCCCTGCTAATGATGGCTGAAGCTGGGTGGTAGATACCTGGGGTTCTTTACATGGCTCTGCCCCCTTCTGTAAAGTTTGTTATCTTCCATGCTAAAAAGTTACAGCAAGCTCACCACATTCTACCCTGCACGTACTAACTGAATACCCACTCCCTAGATGAATCTCTTGGGTTCCCACAAAGGTATTGAATCTCTTTTTTGAAAGGATCTACACCTGGAATTCATAAGAATTCGGTACTTTAAATTTGCACCCTGGAGAAAAGAGCTGTAAAGAAAGAAAAGTAAAGTGGGGTGTCTGGAACCCCACTTCTGGCTTGGAGCTCCCTCTTCCCACCAAGCCCATCACTTTGTAAGTATGTCAACTGGAATATGAAGTAACTGCTAAGCCCAAAAGTGGATCATCTGGGCCTGGAAAGCACTTGGTACCCATAACCCTCCTCCCTCCCCCCACATTTAAGGCCTCATTACATTTGTCCTTGCCTGGGCTGAGAGGAAGGAGTGCTGGGAAGAACAGTGGCTCTTTAGAGGCATAAGGATCAGATGGCAGAACTTGTCGTAAGCTTTTGGGCCACAGATGCCCAGTTTGGGCCAATCCTGTTTCTGTTGGCATTTGCCCACAAGGAGATGAGTAACTTACCCATGAGTATTTACACATTTTTTGCAATATATTCTTACTGAATATTTGTCTTTTGTCTTTTTAATTTTGGGCATTTTATTGGGAAACTATTATCCTCTCTTCTCTCTCTATGCACATTAATCCTATTAAAGTTCTTTCACTCTAAGAGTATGCTTTATCTTTATGCAGCAGATGTCAGAGCCTAGAATTAAGAGTCATGCAAGTTTGGGGTTCCCGGGGTACTCCTCAGTCTGCCCACTAACAGTGAATGAGTAGAAGACTTGGAAGTTAAGTGCTTAGGTATGAGCCACTACAGAAAATCAGCTCTTTGCACAGTACTGCCATGATTCTGCACAGACTTTTTAACATATTTGAATATTTATGCATTTTTGCAATATATTCCTAGCTGAATATTTGTCTTTTGTCTTTTGAATTTTGTTACAAGTAATTTGTTGTTAATTTCAGTTAGTTTTGTGGTGAAAATATTGTCATTTGCTGCCTTTCCTCTTTTGGCAAAACTGCCTTGCAGCCAATTAGTTATACGGTAAAAATGTTCATGGCAAGACTGTTTGCAAGATGCTTACAGCGAAACTAAGAGATACACAGACACTCAAAGGAGAGAAGGGAGCAAAGTGCTCCAGACTCTACTTCGGAGGAAAACCAATCTACCTGTAACACCAAACACTTCAAGGATGAGGATGGGGTGTCAACTTCTCTACACTACCAAAGGACAGGGAATGATAGGCGAGCTGTTAAAGGGAAAGCTCTATTGTCACAGCCTTGTCCAGCTAATACTTGTCTCCATACGTACATATTCAAATCTCATTTTTATTTTCTAAATTTACCCAAAAAATCTTCCTCCATCTCCTGCCCTTCCCAGGCTCTATCACTAAATCTCCTAGTAGCCAGAGGTAGGAGGGGTATTTTTTGGAATACAAATTGGATCAAGTCACTTTTTACTGCTGCCCACTGCTTTTAGGAGAAAGTACACCTCCTTACAACACCCATCAAGGCCCTCTGTGTTCTGGGCTTCCTGACCTCTTTTACCACAGCATGAGCTACACTTTCCCTCTGGCAGTCCCAACCACAGCAGCCTCCAGCATGCCACAGGCCCATTGCATGTGCTGTTCCATTCCTCCTTCATGGGATGAAATGTTGCCTGAACACACTGGACCATAAAATTCCCTCCTATACTCTTTGTATCATCCTGACCTTTCCAATGTGACACAAGCCCCACTTTTATTTATACACACACATGACTAACGTCTCTCTCCCCAGCTGGACTATAAGCTCCACAAAGACAGCCATGTTAGTTTTACTCACTTTGCTAACCAGGGTCCCAAACACTGATGCATTATATGTGCTCAGCTAGTACAAGCTAAATGCCAAATACACTGAGACATAAGAATGAAGAAGAAAAGGAGACACAACTATAGAATTGGGGCAGGAGAGGGGTAAGGGAGAGGAGGTGATAGGACTGAAGCTTTGGGAAAGGGAGAATAAAGCATGTGCACATGTGGAGGTGAAGTTTTACTCTCAACATTATATAGGTTTGAAAGTGAATGCAAGTTAATAAAATTGGAGGAAAGGAATTTTAAAAATTGCAGAAAAAAAAGTGCTGGAGAAATCCATGGTACAAATGACAACCCAGTGTGAGATAGAATGCTGCTTCTTCCGGACACAGACAACTATGGCCTTCTCTATCAGCACAAGAGTGGGGGTCCTGGATGCCACGGGATTCTCAGGCTCTCTTAAATAAGCGCATCTGTCCAGGACTGTCCCTGGAGGACAGATGAGAATGTGACTTACTCCTGGGAAGTGTGGAGGCTGAAAAAGAAGGCCAGAAGAGATTGAAGGCCAGCCTCTTCACACCCTTCCTGTTGCTATCTCTCTGAAAGCGTAGCTTTGTTCCTCACTATCGGAACTCACAGAGAGAAAGGCAGCGAAGGTCGCACGCAGAAATGATCTTCCTCCCTCCTATCTGGAGTCACAGAAACAGGCGAGCTCAAGCTATCTCTGCGTTCACTTTTGGTCCCCAGACGTGGGGGGTGGGGGGTGGGGGAAGGAAGGCTGTGGGAGGATTTAGAACAGTCAACACAGAAAGCGCTGTCTTTCTCCTTGGGCATCGGGAACACGCCCAATCAAGGATACTAAACAAGCTGTTTAGGTTCTCTGAGGGGCTTGTTGAGTCCCATCAATTACACCACGTGGAAAAAACTTTGGACAGTTAAAAATAACATAGGGGTCTGGTGTTTGGAAGAGCTAAAGTTAGGAATGCCAGCTTGCCCTGTACAGAATGCATGATCTGGAGAGGTAGCTCTGCACCCCCACCAGGATGGGGGGGTGTCAGGGTCTGTCACATACATCCTGACCATGTCTGTCAGCCCAAGCTGGGAACATGCCTAAAGCCCCTTTCAATCCCCTGCCTCACTTTGGTCTAAAGGACTTTGCAGCCCCTTTCTAGCTGGGGAAAGGGCAGAGTCCACCAGGCAGAAAGCACCTCCCTGGTGCTGGGAGGCAGCAGTAATGAATGGGTGTGAGCCGGGAGCACAGTCACGACACAGTCAGTCACCCCTGTGTGTTGTTTCCGCATCAGAGAAATTCTCATTCCTATTCGGTAAGACCAATATCAGCCCCGGTTAAAGACTGTGCAAAGACAATCTCCTGGATGAAGCATCCCCCAGGTAAACTTCTCAATGTATCTTCTAGCACATGTGTTGTCAGAGCTAAAATATAAATTATAACTATGCCACAAGAGTTCTAGAACTTCTTTCTAAGCACTTCACATACATGAACTTAATTCAATCTCCCAACCACCCTCTGAAGGCAGAAACTGTCCCTCCCACCTTACAGATAAGGAGCCAGCTCAGGGCTTAGGAGTCCTGCCCCAGGTAATGGGGCTGCTTTTGAACGCTCTCTTCAGGCGTCACAACTGCATCCAAGACTTGGGCCACACAGCCCCTGCTTATGGCGCACCTGCTCCCTGGAGGGATGTTTGAATTTTCAGAGCACAGGGCCAAGGAACTCTGAGGTCTGGCGAGACAGCCATTCCCCCCAGAGAGCTGACTCTCTGGATTCCCACTTCTGCAGAAGGCAATGGATGACATGTGGGTGGACAGCTGAATGGTAGCGGGGTGTCTGGGAGCCTGGTGGCCGGGGAAGCAACCCCTTCGAAGACAGCACCAAAGGCAGGATTCCATTCACCCTTAATGAGAGGGAGCCTCAGGACATGGAACACCCTCCTTGCTGGGGGACATGATAACACCCCAGCTTCCCCCTCTCTTTCCACCTCTGAGCTGTTTGATCACTTCCAGAATTGGCTGCCAAACTGGGGTGCCCTGAGAGTAAACTGGCCCAGGCTATTTCCCATTTTTACCTTCTGTGTGGACACACCCCTCCATTCCCATGCAAACAAACAGATCCAGTCCTTCCCACCTGGCCTTCCCCCAGAAAGGACTGCTTCTCGAAGGAATTACATCAAATGCTTTCCAAATCTCTGTTCACTTCTCTTTCATGCCTGAACTGTCCCAGCCACACCAGCTCCCACCGTCCTTCCAAACTCAGTTGAAAGCCGCCTCTTTTCTGAAGCCTTCCCCTGCCCGGGTGGGGAGCTGGCCCACACCCCCCACCATGCACTTCACACACACCCTTTCTTCTCTCTGTGACTTGTCTTCTCACCCATTTGGCATGTGCCAGCTTCATCCTTTTCCTCCCTCCCT